>NC_135509.1:3495000-3705000 GCF_051989575.1 Stigmatopora nigra | reverse complement strand
TAAATTATTGGGACATGAACTAATAGACATCTGTCACTTGATATGGCACCCTAGAAATAACCTCACATGACATGAATTTTATCTAGGGCAAATATTAAATAAATAAATAAATAATGCATGAATTTTACTCCAAATAATAAATACTAATACTAAAATAATACATTAAAATATATGTAAATGGTAGTGGCGCCAATCAATTTCAATTACGTCGATTTGACGAAAACATGATTAAAATACTTTATCATATGGCTTCAAATACTAATTCCTACAAGCTATTTCACCCGATATAAACATACTAGTGTTGATAGGTTGGTACATGAATTGATTAAGAATTATTCAACATTAACGAGAGGACGTTGTTATTTTGAGGTCGATTTGATTTTTGTTTTGTTTTGTTTTTTATTGACTGGATCAGATGATGCCTGAGAGTACTTCCAATGTCCCTGAGAGTATTTCTTGTGCAAAGAAATGTATTGGCATGATAATTAGTAATGTCGTTAAAAAGCTGAGCAAGAATCTCCAAGATTTTTTGCAGTTTTTTGAATGTTGTTGTTAACCACAAATCTGAATTTATCCAAAAAAGGACTGGACCCAGACTGTTTTTACCTATTTAGGGTCTTTAATCTACAATATACAGGAAGCAGATGTACTCAATCTCAGGTGCCAGCTGCCTTGCCGCAATGAATAACAATTCATGGAAGCATTTTTTAGCCATCATGTACTTCTTATTTACATTTACTTTCCTCTGTGTATTCATTACCAAGTGAATATTAATGAAAATTTCAAACACTCCCAAGGCACGAAGAATAATGGAAGACTCATTAAACAGCTTTTTACAGGTCTGTCCTCATCAATTCATAGTTTGTGAAGTGTTGAATTCAGAATCTATAACTTTTGTGGTGTCATTTGTTTTTACTGTTGTAATAGCGTTTTGTTTTTGCCAGGTGCACATCGTAAAAGAGGGCTGAAAGGACACTTCTCATTTATTGATTAATATTTTCGCAATTCATTGCATGCATTTTCATTATTATTTTTGTTCAGCTGCTTTTATCCATCATGAATGAAGGAACTTGTTTAGTTATTTACTTTGCGTTAAGGCACCGTTTTGTCAACACAATATAATATTATAATATATGTATATATATATATATATATATATATATATATATATATATATATATATATATATATATATATATATATATATATATATATATATATATATATATATATATATATATATATATACACACACACACATACATACATACATACATACATATAGATATATAGATATACATATATACACATGCATATGCATATACATGTACATATACATATACATATATAAATAGGGCCTGGGGGGGTGAGTGGTTAGTGCATCAGCCTCACAGTGGTGGATCTGGGTTCAAATCCAGGTCAGTCCACCTGTGTGGAGAGTTTGCGTTTTCTGCCCGGGACTGCGTGGGTTTTCTCCAGGTACTCCTGTTTCCTCCCACATTCTAAAGACATGCATGGTAGGTTGATTGGACACTCTAAATGTCGATGTCAAATTCTATGCCAGACAGGTAAAGATGGAAGACCTTTATTATGACGTATTCATTCACTATAAGACTTTCTAGTTCATATGTATGCTTGATTTCAATAGCCATCAGAAGCAGTGAATAACAATAGTAAGTGGAGTACCACTGTAGTATGCAGTAAATATAGCTCAATTATAATTATGAAAAAAATGTTTCTACTCACTTTCTATCCTACCATTCTTCTTCTTGTGTTTCAGTATGATCTACTCCCTGGTTACCTCATAACAACTGACTTGTCAACAACTGGAAAGACAAAATGCCTCTGGATACACAAACTGCCATTTTTTTCAGAGCACTTTTTGAAAGAGACATGTAAAAGTGTGCATTTTGCTGCTTCCCTTTCAACTCAAAAGCAAAAGGACCTATTAATGCTCCAAGACCCTCAGAGAAGAAAAACACACTTTTAAAGGGTTTTAAGTCGTAGCAAGTTGATCATTGCCTGACTAAGAAAAGTATCCGACAGACACATACATTCAAATAACCAGATTTTTTGGGAGTGGTGCAGTTATATACTACATAGTAGCAGTGATGGTAGCACACAGGATGAAAAGCACAGTAGCATTCGTACAATTTGTCTCAGGCACAACAGTACTGCCCGATCAGCCCAGTTCAGCAGTCAACCCTCGTTTGAAACTCACTGACAGTAGCAAGAGTGAGTCAGAAACAGGATGCGTGGTGGAATTGTAACACACTGCTAAAGGGGAAAAAAAGGCACCAAGAACAGCACATACATATATTGTGATTTAATGTAGTAGGCAATTTGATGTACTCTTTGCCAAAGG
The DNA here is from genome assembly GCF_051989575.1 of Stigmatopora nigra. Classification (NCBI taxonomy): domain Eukaryota; kingdom Metazoa; phylum Chordata; class Actinopteri; order Syngnathiformes; family Syngnathidae; genus Stigmatopora; species Stigmatopora nigra. The sequence continues at coordinate 3,702,635 of NC_135509.1, read as the reverse complement.
GCGTTAAAACTTGGAGACATTATACAGAAAATGCCTTCCTTTATGTTATTTTAATGTTCTTTCCAAAAAAAAAAAGATAAGTCAAAACTCCAAGCTAAAAGACAAGCAGCTTGTTAATAGTCTCATTTGCACATGCATACTGTTTGCGATATTTAACTGTTTGTTCATTATTATCTATGATGTTTCAGGCACACAAGTGAAGGTCTTCCAAGTATTTTAATTGAAAACAGGGAAGCAATTTTTTGTGACAATTTTCTAGTGCAATTTAAAATAAGGGACCAAAATGTTTTCGGGGTAATTTATTGATTGTGATATTTTATTGCATCCATATTTACTGAATGAATACTTCATCCCATTTTTAGAAAGAAGAATGACCATTCATCCATTCAACCAATTTTTAGGTTAATGGAAAACATTTCCACGAGTACGAGAGGCACCAAACACTTTACTGCCACAATTCCCATCAGCCACCTCACCAAAGGAGGCAGATTATATTCTACACGAGCACAATTTCTGCCCTCTATCCCCGGGAAATATCTGTGCTACATTGGAGTTTAAGCTCCTGAAGAGGGACTCTGCCAAACATTCCCAGAAAACCCTTACAAACATTTGCACTGGGCACCTCCCCATTCCCGCTTCCCCTCACTATATCACTTGCCACTAGGTAGTGATCAGTTTACAATTCCGCTGAATTTGTTCAAGATTTGTGGCCACAAATCCAATGACAATGACCACAAATCTACAGTTGAATTGCAGCCTTTGGGGTCCTGATGTCAAGTACACACATGAAGAACACCTTTATGTTTGAAACAAAATAGAAAATCTCTGAGGGGCATTGCAATGGTAGAAAACCCAATTGGCTTATGATCCGGGTAGCCATTCCTCCAATCAGACACTCTATGATTCACTTTCATAGCACACCTTGAGAATTAGGGAGAACAACCAAGTTCCCATGCTCCTCTGCTCATCCAAAGATTTCAAGAAGGTACAATTGTATCCACAAATAATTGTCAAGTCCGGTTCCCCTACCTAGAGGTAGCAACACTAGGCTAAATTACTGGGAGGAACACCAAAGAACAGGCACTGAGTCACCTTCACCTGCTAGGTGCCTCTTACTGTGGGCGACTCCATAGTTGAATCATGTTGGATCTCTCTCTCTCTAGAGCAGTGTTTGCCAACCTTTTTTTTTTAGCTGTGGCATATTTTTTTTTGCATTGAAACAAATCTCAAGAGATACCCTATATTAACAATAGTCATCGTCTTTAAACTTTTATCAGCAGGAATTATAGAAGCCTCCAAAATGATCCCCAAATCTAATTTTTTACACTGACTTAATGTCGCCAAAAGTTGATGTCTGCAGTCCCTGTATAACTTCCGTTTTGAGTGATGCAAAAATTATAATAATAATAAAGTAATGACATGTTTTTAATCGCATAATTTTATGACTTTTCTCCTAATATTACGCAAAAAAAATGTGCTCACAGACTTTACGTCGCCAAAAGTCCTCGAAATCAAACCACTTCCGGTTCATGCTAGACAAAAATAATCAACAAAATTACCGTTTTCCCCATTTTATATCTTGTAAAAGTGTAACCCATAACTTAACATTCATCATGTTTTGATTTTAACCTTGTAATGGTTACATTTTAATCTTGTTATATTCATATTCATTTTTGTCTCTGAATAAAACGATGTATGAATTTCCCACGGCACACCTGACCAATGTCACACTGGTCGGGAAACACTGCTCTAGAGAACTGCTATCACAGTTCATGCTGTTCGATTATATCTAGCCAGAACTTCTAAAACTTCAACACTATCTTACTCTCTTTTCCTATATGAGAGGGACCGCCTTAGGCCACCATCAAGCCTGCCCTTGCCCTGACTTTCTTTATCCCCTCCCACGGGCTACTGCTTGCCTATTCCCCGTCCGGCTGAACTCCCATCAGTGCCGGCCTGGCAAACAGGTGCTTGACATTGTTCTCCACCTATAGGCCTGAGTTCAACAGAATGACCCACACCCTGATGAAGGGAAATGTCATCTATTCATCAAACTTATCTAAAGTCACTCATTCTAAATCTAAAAGCAACTGTAGCAAGTGGTAATCGCGTCACCTACATTGACACTATATCCACCAACAATGTTTGCTATTATAATACATGGTTCTCATGAAGATATTATCTCTATTTATAGGTCACATATTTTATTTTTGTCAATGCAGGCATTTCCTGATTATAGACTTGTACTTTTCCTATTTTAAAAACCACCTCCAGTCCATTTTCTCACTGTCATCATGGAATAATGGAGTAGAAGTCCTGCACCTGTCCTCTACCAAGCAACATTTTATATCCTTATTGTCTATGTGAATTCAAATATTGTTTAAGAAATAAATTATTTTAAAAACAAACATATATGACTGCATAGAAAATTTGAATAAAGACGTCCAGGTAGTCATAAGAGTTTTATCCCATAAAAAAATATCCTTGTATTGATAGTGACAAACTGTTTTTTTTCCTAGGTCTACAATGTCTTGTGTCTGTCTTGCTACTGCAACCACAAAATTTCCCAAATATGGGATGAAATCAAGTTCTAACCTAACAAAGGAAATGGAGGAAAAGGGAGAGAACGCAAATCAGGTCCTGAAAAAGAAGAAAAATTACGAGTCGAAGAATCAATAACAATGGAAGCGAAACGTATCTGACGTGGGAAACAAATTATCGAGTAACACATGTGAAGCCAAATTCAGACCATATTAAAATTGCTCAAAGGAAAACAGGTGCAAAGTTTCAATATAACAAAATACTACAGAGCCCAAAAGAGAGATTGAAACTGAAGGTAATGTGATTAGTTTGCAGAACTGATTTTAATTACTCCTGATGTATTGATATCCCATTTCAGTCCAAAATAACCTGCAAAGGCACCTGCAGATGGGTCCAGACGATCAACACTGGTTTGCATCTCTCAGGCGGGTAACCAAAGCCACTTTTAGACATAATGTGTCATTTTACACACAATCTACTTGTATTGTGGCATTCAAACATGGGAGAATTCACTAGTAATCATAATCGCTTTTACCTGCAGCCTGCACTGAAAGAAACAGGAAATTCAATCCATGTATCCAACCCAACTCTTTGCAAAAGATCAGATTGAACCACATGTTATTAATCATAAGTTTTATTTACTTATTTTTATGAAAATACTCTTTAAACACACTTTGGTTTCCTCCTTATCTATAAAATAGAAAAATATTTTAGGGATTTTTTTGTCTTATTTATTATTTTTCTTGTAACTTGGACTTTTTGTAAGTAGAACAGTACTTTATGTTAATTCTGCAATTCGTTCCATGGTCCTCCAAAAAAATCAACTAAACCCTTTAAAAATGAGCAGTGTCCCGCTTTTGTATGTAAAATGTGATTAGCTGACAAAAATGATCTATAAAATTATTTATTAATTATATTAAAATAAATAACAAGCCGCCAAAAACATTTTCTATTTGTGCAGTAATACAGTACAGTAAGGATCTGATGTAAGAGAAAGGAAATTAGAAATAAGCAGATAGGTGCATGTATACAAAGGGTGACAGATTGGTGACAACCTGTCTTCCCGGTGTCCTCTCCATACCGATTCCATGCAGATCATCCTAATTACTCCAGACAGCTACTGCTTACCTTCTGACCCCTCATCTCTTGTGTTTATAGGTTTGCATTAATTTAAAATTAGTGTCCATTGCTTTTCTGAAAATCCTGCCATGCATCATCCAGTCATTTTAAAGCTACAGAATGACACTGAGCTCTTTTTTATTCCTGCGGCTCTGGCACACAACGCTCATCTTCTGAAACCTCAGGTCTTTCTATAGAACTTGTCTGTTTCTTCAGCTTTTCACAGTGTGGGAGCCTAATTTAATCCCCCTTTGCACAGAACTAAAGCACACTCATACATATTGATACGTTTTTGTGTGGTTCGGTAAAACCAGGATTTGAGTTTTATTCTCAAGTTCAAATATAAAGACAACGTTTTTATCAACAGACGGAAACTTGATTAATAATTTGGAGGAAAAAAATATAATTTGCATGGTATGCAATAGCTTATAATGAACATATAAATATGTAAGATTCTAACCGTGGACTATTTTCCATCTTTAGTCCTTTACAATTTTAGACAGCATCATTATCGCAATTTTGTTTATCTAACAGCCAGGCTTTAGGTTGATTGGTGCAGAGACGGGAGTTCACATATGTTAATTAGTTTTCAGTTCCTGGTATGGGCAGCGCGGACAAAGAAAATGCTATAGCTGAAGGCACTCTTTTTGAAGGGAACTACACAGTCACCTATAGAGCCGGCCCTTAATGATGTGTTGGATTTTTTTGGTGCAAAATCTTGCAGTGGAAACGGGCTTTGTGTTCAAAGATTTTCTAGACTAATGTGGCTGTATATTGAACAGTATTGTTCCAGTTCAGGCATTTGTGTATTTTGAATTTATGACAGTGCTGGTAAATCTTTGCCTTTCCATCCAATACTTTCAAAGCTTGCTTATAAACTGGTTTCAATTGGTTTTAGTGTTGTTTTGCAGGCCGATGACCAACTTGCTCGGCAGTAACTGTCTAAGTTTTGTAGCTGATGTTATTCTGTGTCTTCTCATAAAAGCAATTATATTCACCTTTGTCTACTTTTTGTTAGACACTAGTTTTTTTATGAGATAGATCTAACAGTTACTTTTACAATATAAGCTACAAATCCTCCCATTGAGCTAAATATTGAAACAAATAAAATAGAGTCAATACAAGGGGAATAAAACTAAACAAATGGTCAATGGAGTAAATACAAAAACACAAAGATTGGCACAATGCTGTGAGCGATTGAAGTAAATATAACAAAATCACACATTTAGTTTCAGATAAGAGTGTTTGTGGGACAATATTGGGACTGAGTAAATATGAATAAAAGGTTACTGTTCAGGCAACGCCACATGAGCCCTCTTTAGCTGCTGTCACCTTTCACTTACACTGTGATTAAAGGGGAGTGCACCTTTGGATGTTTGTTACAGTGTGCTGCTCTTTGTGTCCTTCTCAGCAGGATTTCTATTTTGCACACAGCATGTATGTCCGGCCATGAAGGAAGACCTTCAGTTTTTCTTTTAACCAGCACCACGTGGATCCAGTGCATAAATATTTACAACCCCGTGAGTAACAAGCAATATGAATGCACATACATTTAACACCACTTTCTCATGGAAACATCAGCGTCAGCAGTTAGCACCTATTTGACAGTTTGTGTATGACGTGTAACACAGAAAGTTCTGCCTACATGACATTTTAAAATACACCCCTAAGCAAAGAAAAACTCTATAAAATATCACTGCTTGCATAAATGTTTTTTTATTCAGATGGGACTAATTAAACCAGAAGGTCAAGTTTGTAATATTAGTTTTATGCAGGGCATAATTATGAAATAGTGTATTGTTATTTTCCCAAATATCACACAACACTGCTAAAGAATTTTCTTAATAAACTCAATAAATCCAACTTCTTCTCAATTCCCTAAAACATGCATGTTAGTGTCACAGAACACTTTAAATTGTCCTTATGCCTTTATGTGCACTAAAATCACTAGCAACCAGATTCCAGGTGTGCCCTGTCTCTTGCTCATGTGGAAAAGCAGTTCAGAAAATAAATGAATAAACATAATGATAGTTTACTACATATTGGTAGACAAAATAAAGTGGGTGACCTAACCTTCTTTGGTGTGTGGGTCTACTCTATGACCAAGTACCTCATCCAGTCTGAGTGGTGTTTGATGACTGTCAGCTTTTTAATATTGATGTAGTATTTATTCAGTCTTTCATTTGAGAGATTGTGTAGTCATTTCCTTACACGATGATTCAATCATTGCTGCTGGCATCTTGTCATGGTTTCATTCATTTCAATTTCCCCCCGCAGATTTAGCTGTGCCAAGATGAGGTCCAGGAAAGAAGTTCAAATAGTAGTTACTGGAGCCACATAAAGCTTTTCTTCCGGAAGTTTGTATGGGGAAAAGGAGGATCTATTCAAAGGTAACTCAGTGGCGTATTTTGCTCTAATGAGCAAGAAAAATCTTTTGAAAAGCAAAAGAGGAAGAAAAACATTGAAACCATAAATCGCAAATTAGCCATCTGGACATACAATGAAGCTTATTATTTTCATTCCTGTGCCACTTTAAAATGTGTGTTTTTTTTGTCAAAAATACAACATACATACAGAATAATTTTTGGAGAGGAGTAACAAAGAGTAAATTCACCATCAAGACGAGTAGAAACGGAAAATATTTGTGTGTATATGTAATTAAAGATTTGACAAAATGCTTTTTGAACAAAAAATGCAAAATATAAAATTGGATTAAAAAATTGCAATGATTGATTTTAAAGAAGGGAAGATCAGGAAATGTAATGTACATCTATCATCATTTTGAATTGGATCCTAAAAAAGAAAGTCGGCACTCATGATTTACTTTATCGGGCCGCACAAAATGATGCGGTGTGCCAGATTTGGCCCCCGGGCTGCCACTTTGACACCTGTGTCATAGATTGATATGTTCCAATTCAATGCTTGTGCATTGAAACTAAGATATAATGTATCAACTGTCTCTGACCACAATGATCAGGTTGCTGAGAGTCTTAATATAGCATTTTCTCTTGTGTTATACATCCCGCTCTTTAAATTGGACGGTAAGGGGTTTTATTTCTAACTATCTGTCCGTCTCTCCGCTTGCCTACAGAAAAGCTAAAGAAAAACCTAACCAAAAAAGGCTACATATAATTTGAGTCGATTCAATGATTCATATTTGTTCTGAATTAGGACTTGTGTTTTTGAAACTCCCATCACAACTAAATTTCACATATTTTTCAAAATAGGATTTTATCATTGATTAAAGGCTCCAGAACTCTTTCGACTGTATATCCGGGCTGTGGTATAGAGTGAACTATATCTTACAAGCACATTTGAAATCTATCAAACACACGGGAAAAATGTCTTTTGGGGCCAACGTTTAACTTGCGCGTAACTCCAATTCCGATTTCTTGGCACATATGTGACATGTATGTGTTTTTTTTCCTTGTCAGGTGATCAGTACAGTTCAGATTCTTTTCAAATACAACCGGGGCTGTCACAGTAAATCGTCTAACTAGTCAATGACTCTGCAGTATAAAAGCTGTTTACACATATCCAAACTAAGATAGCCAGGATGTCATGTTTCCTCCTTGTTTTTTTCCAAATGTTGTTTTATTAAATAACAATACAGCACCAGAAGCATCCTATGCCATGACCCGGATTCGAACCGGGGTTGCTGCAGCCACAATGCAGCGTACTAACCACTATACGATCACGGCCGATGAATATTATGAAGTGAAATTGGGTACCTGTCAATTTATATGGGTTTCCCGTATTTTTCTACATTTTTTGATCATTTCAAAGTGTACGCTGTATAACAACTATTTTAACTAATTAAGTTAAGTTACGAGTCAATCGACATACGAGCTCAGCTCCGGAACGCATTAAACTCGTATCTCAAGGTATCACTGTACATGCCCAAAGGAAGAGGGAGATGGAAAATGATTAATTTTTGTCAGAATTAAAGGTATTGACAGTAGTAAAGTAAATACCGATTTTGAGAATATTACCAAAATGTAATTAACCATGTGAATTAGACATTGTTTGTCATGTGTGCTTTTATATTAGGAGAAAAAAAAACAGAGCAAACAAAGAAAACAAAAATGGGGACAATTCATATTAGACCAATAGAAAGAAAGGGATAAAAACAAATGCATGAGAGGGAGGTAGTAGGATCACTGAAAACAGCCAAAAGGCATGATAAGAGAGGACACTGTCACAGTATGCTCAGCATAAGCTGCACACCATTACAATACTCAGTGGGTACAGTATATACACGAGAATATGAACATTCTGATCCATTACATTAATGGAGAGAGGAATGGTTTAGCTACTGTGTCACCCCCTCAAGGGAATGCGCTCACAGAACAACAAACTCCATGTATGTGAAGCCTTGTATGAAGATATATTGTGAAACCTATAGTAACATATAGAAACAAAAAAAAAAACAGGAGATAGCTCCAGCAAACCTTTTGATATGTTTGATTTTGTGGAGTGCTATGAGGGTGAGCCAGACATGCAGTGAGAAAAACAAAGGCTGAGGGATGGAGACTGAAGAAATGTGAGCCAGAGGACGGTTTAAAAAAATGTTTATATGTCATGGGAGAAAATGAAAAGTAAAATTAACATATTGGGGCAAGCCAGCTCAGGCTAGATTTTGAACATTTAGGGTAAAGTCTACGTTGAAAGGGTTCCAGATTGCTGACTCACTTTTGATTCTATGTAGATTATGTGCTTGGTTTCAATTATGCGCATGGGGAAACTTGGATAAAAAAATGATTGACAGCCTTGGTCAAGTCAGAAAAAAATGGGGAGAAATTCCAGATCGTTCAGAAATTGGAGGATGGAGATTTATTTATGATTATTTTATGATTGGTGGATTTTTTTGTAATGTTTGGATTGGTTGACTGGATAGGGGTTGGTATGTTGGCCTCATAGATCTGAGGTTCTGGATTTGATACCAGGTTGGTTAGTCCTCTTGTGTGGAATTTGCATGTTCTCCATCCTCAAGACCCTTGTGATGATAAGCAGTTCAGAAAAGGAATTAAGGGAGTTTTATGGATACATTTACAGGCAGATTGCTTTTTTTTTAAACAATCTTCCAGTCCAAACTGGGTGGATGGATGCAGTCAATAGAGACCGTGACATTTGCCTGTGGTTGTTCTGCTAATTTTCTTTCCCTACGATTCCCTGCTTATCCCCTGTTACCCGTCTTTGGGTGGCATTATCAAGATGTTTCTTACATCAGTGTTGCTAAAAAAAAACTGGATAAAGTGTACTAATGTACTGATGCAAGATGAAACAGCTAAAAGTTAACTTTAAAACTCGAATCCTCTTTTTTTGTCATGATATTATATTCCACTTTTGCTTCAGCATCCCCATTCATTTAATTGTTTTGTTTTCCTCATTTAAAATGTTCACAAAAGATGAAGAAAATCAGAGAAAATTGTTGGGGACTTGGTCGTGCTGGTGCAGATGTAACTGTTCTCAAAAAGTCCATAGGGGGAAAAATACTGCGTGTCCTCCAAAAGCGATCATTACAGAAGATACTCGGCGTCTTCCCTTAAGCTACAAACCATTGGTTTCAAATTAAAACGATTTATACGGTATGGTATATCATGCTAGACCCAATCACTCTCAGTTGATTCAAGATGTGTTGATGCATTAGTGAAATAATCACGTTTGAGTAGCAGAAAAAACACATGAATCATGTTCATTGCCACAAACAGTCCGATTTCCTCTCCCCTGAGTGTTCCAGCCCAGTGAAAAGAACAACAATTTGCCACTTATTTCTGCTTTAAGTCACTCTTTCAGCATCACTTAATTTAATGTAACTGTGTGATCTTGGTTGACTGCAAGGCTCTACATGCTATATGATACCAGCTTCAGATTTATGTGTCCAAATTTTGTTAATCTTACACTTCACTTCATATTTTACACACATTATTTGCAACCCAGTACACATTACAAATGTAATTCAAACATAGTTGAGCACAACGGCTGACTGATAAATTGCTCAACATATCACACAGGTTCAATTTAATTGTGCAACAATCCACATATAAATATGACTTGTTAACTCCAGCATTATAGTTCGCTCATTACAGGGAACTCCCTTTTAAAAATAAAATTATGTCATTTGGGGATAATTATTTACATGTTTTTTTCTGGATATTGCAATAAATGGAACTTTTGGATGGCTCTTATTGGCAAGCTGTTTCCGTCAAATGCCGTGACCCGGATTCGAACCGGGGTTGCTGCGGCCACAACACAGAGTACTAACCACTATACTATCACGGCAGATGAATAGTATATAGTGAAATTGGGTACCTGACAACTTATATGGGTTGCCTGTATTTTCTACATTTTTTGATCATATAAATTGTGTCTGCTGGATAGCAACTTTATGTTGTTATATTATATATATTATATATATATATATATATATATATATATATATATATATATATATATATATATATATATATATATATATATATATATATATATATATATATATATATATATATATATATATATATATATATATATATATATATATATATATATATATATATATATATATATATATATATATATATATATATATATATATATATATATATATTATATATATGACAAATCATAATGTTTTATCAGTCAGATGTTTGAACCAAGTGCCGTGACCCGGATTCGAACCGGGGTTGCTGCAGCCACAACGCAGAGTACTAACCACTATACGATCACGGCAGATGATTATTATGTAGAGAAATTGAGTACCTGTCAATAGTGTACGCAGTATAACCATTATAGATTTTTTTTTGTTGCAAAATGGATCTCATTTTGACACATTTCAGGGTCATACAGCAACATGCCAGATTCTCTTGAGAGATTGTCAGGATGTCATGCAGCATGATATACATAACAGTACAGGAAGCATTTTGTACCTTGGGCTAGTGAACATGGTCAAACCATAGTTTTCTATCAGTAAGATGTCTTCCTTAAATGCCGTGACCCGGATTCGAACCGGAGTTGCTGCGGCCACAACGCAGAGTACTAACCACTGTACTATCACAGCTGATGACTAACAGGATGAAAAATTGGGTACATGTCAAATTATATGGGATGCCCGTATTTTTCTACACGTCTTGATCATTTAAGTGTACGTCGTATAGCTACTTTTGTAAATAATTTTCTTTCGGTAAATTCTTTTTCTAAATGCCGTGACCCGGATTCGAACCGGGGTTGCTGCGGCCACAACGCAGAGTACTAACCACTATACTATCACAGCTGATGAATAGTGTGTGGTGAAATTGGGTACCTGACAACTTATATGGGTTGCCCATATTTTCTACATTTTTTGATCATATAAATTGTGTTTGCTGGATAGCAACTTTATGTTGTTATATTATATAGCAATATGGGATCATTTGCTTGGTGAACAATGACAAATCATAAAGTTTTATCAGTCAGATGTTTCAACCAAGTGCCGTGACCCGGATTCGAACCGGGGTTGCTGCGGCCACAACGCAGAGTACTAACCACTATACGATCACGGCAGATGATTATCATGTAGAGAAATTGGGTACCTGTCAATAGTGTACGCAGTATAACCATTATAGATTTTTTTTGTTGCAAAATGGATCTCATTTTGACACATTTCAGGGTCATACAGCAACATGCCAAAATTCTTGTGCGAGATTGCCAGGATGTCATGCAGCATGATGTACATAACAGTACAGGAAGCATTTTGTACCTTGGTGTAGTGAACAAGGTCAAACCATAGTTTTCTATCAGTAAGATGTCTTCCTTAAATGCCGTGACCCGGATTCGAACCGGGGTTGCTGCGGCCACAACGCAGAGTACTAACCACTGTACTATCACAGCTGATGACTAACAGGATGAAAAATTGGGTACATGTCAACTTATATGGGTTGCCCGTAATTTTTTACATGTCTTGATCATTTAAGTGTACGTCGTATAGCTACTTTTGTAAATGATTTTCTTTCGCAAAATTCTTTTTCTATATGCAGTAACCCGGATTCGAACCAGGGTTGCTGCGGCTACAACGCAGAGTACTAACCACTATACGATCACGGCTGATGTCATCTTTCCTTCGTGTTACTTCCAAATGTATTATATTACAACGTGGCATGGAAAAATGTCATACCTTGACCTGGTGAACAACATCAAATCATAATTGTCTATCAGAAAATTGTTTTCCCGGATGCCGTAACCCGGATTCGAACCGGGGTTGCTGCGGCCACAACGCAGAGTACTAACCACTATACGATCACGGCAGATGAGTTTTACAAAGAGAAATTGGGTACCGGTCAACTCATATGGGTTGCCCGTATTTTTGTACATTTTTTTGATAATTTTAAAGTGTACACTGTAGAACAACTATTGCACGTGAAAAAACAAACGTGAAAAATACAGCGTGCCTGACCCTAACCCTCGCCTTAACCCCAACCCTGACCCCAACCACAACCCCAATTGGGACCTCTCAACTTATATGGGTTTCTCGTATTTTTCATGATTTTTCTATCATTTAAGTGTACGCTGTATAGCAACTTTTGTAAATGATTTTCTTTCGGTAAAATGTTTTTTCTAAATGCCGTGACCCGGATTCGAACCGGGGTTGCTGCGGCCACAACGCAGAGTACTAACCACTATACGATCACGGCTGATGAGTAGTATATAGTGAAATTGGGTACCTGACAACTTATATGGGTTGCCTGTATTTTCTACATTTTTTGATCATATAAATTGTGTTCGCTGGATAGCAACTTTTGTACATGAAATGTTTTTTTCAAAATACGATTTCTTTGCAAAACCGATCTTGTCTGACCCATTTCTGCATCATACAGCAAGATGCCAATATTTTGGGAGATTGCCAAGACTAGGTTTCCTCCGTGTTACTTCCAAATGTTGTTATATTGTACAGCAATATGGAATAGGACTCATCTGAAACCTTTGATGGCGAATAATGTCAAATCATACTTTTCTATCACCAGCTATGTTCCCCAAATGCCGTGACCCGGATTCGAACCGGGGTTGCTGCGGCCACAACGCAGAGTACTGACCACTATACGATCACGGCTGATGACAACTATGAAGTGAAATTGGGTACCTGTCAACTTATATGGGTGGCCCGTAATATTCTACAGTTTTTGATAATTTCAAAGTCTATGCCGTATAGCAACTTTTGTACATGATTTTTTTTTTTAAGTACGATTTTTTGCAAAAATGGTATTGTTTGACCCATTTCTGCATCATACAGCAATATGCCATGTTTCCTCCAAATGTTGTTATATTAAATAACAATTTAGCATCGAAAGCTTGTTTGTGCCGTGACCCGGATTCGAACCGGGGTTGCTGCGGCCACAACGCAGAGTACTAACCGCTATACGATCACAGCTGATGTAAACTTCCAGGTGAAATTGGGTACCTCTCAATTTATTGGGCTTGCCCGTATTTTCTACGTTTTTTGATTGATTTAATGGGGGGTCCCGGTCCCCATTAACCGCGATAACCGAGGGACCACCGTAGTCGGCTTTTGGCCAGAAGACAGCTGGGTTAAGTTCCAGCAACCACCGCAACCCATTTAAGGATGGTCGATATGGAAGATGAAAAGAAAAAGGTTTACAGACAAGACATAACATGATTATGATAATTTGTCAAACACACTAGTTCTTCAACATTTCTGAGCCATGCTTCTCGGGTGCACAATTACACTTAATGTAGCTCAACCATTCGACAGCTAGAACTTCTCCCTTGACCCAGATACTGTAAATCCACCGAGGCTTCTGATGGGGGGTTTATTTACATTTGATCACATGAGAGCTCTGCCACTAAAAAGACTACATCATCACATCACACCACATGCCTCAAACCTGAGCTCCCATGCCTGTGCTGATGATGCCGTTCCAACAACAAAGCACTCATTTGCACCTGTCAGCAACTTTGCCTATTGCCATCACAAGGTTGAATATTTGCTCCCTAGATAACCAATCACTATTCCTTTCCCAATACAATTAATGACGACAACCTGGTCTTTCTGTGCCAAGCTAAAATATGTAAAATATATATATATATATATATATACCATATTGCAGTATGAGAGCTGCAGAGCATAAAGTGTGATCCTCCAAAGTGTCACAAAATAGTGCCACATTCCCACTCTTCATTGTTAGGCTGGTTGGCATTTTGTATGTGTTAATCTAGCCCTTAAAGCAAAATTTTTGATTCCACTGTTTCATCAGCAGAGTGTACTCTGATTGAGGGAATAGAAGTTCTCCTGTTGCCATGGCAACCCCTGGATCATTTCCCCTTAGTGGTATAACAGGGGTATCAAGCTAATGTTCATCCCAGGCTATGTCAGCATTATGGTTGCAGTAATTGAGGCAATTGTGAGGGACCATGCACCTTCTCATCATTTTGTTTATTAAGCGTTTTCATTTAATAAAGCAACAATAATAACACAATAACGGCTAATATTCTGGAAGGTCAGATAAAGTCAGATAAAGTAGGCATTTACCAGATTTAGATACAGGCAGTGTGTTTAATTCCCACGATGATAGATGACTCTGAATGTTTACTGTCTCTTTATGTTCCCTGTGATGGATGACCAGTTTAGAGTGTTACTCTGTAAAACCCTATTGAGTTGAGATATGAACATCACAAAATAATACCTGATAACATATACCCTGCTGATTTGAGTGTTCATAATTGTCACCATCCTTTTACAGTATCCGGACTGTGCTGTTGCTTTGTTGTCTATAAGAATATTTACACTAACCTACTTAACATGTTTTGATTTTTCCTTTTTGTGATATGGCGGAGAACCTTGTATTATAGAGTTTAAATATTGCAAATCGTGGATGTTCCAACCACAATATTATTGTCCTTATACCACTTTAAACCACTTTTTTTTTAAAGATTACAGAAATCACTTTATTTGAAATTGGATTAATGTAATCCCTCTTCAAGTGATTTGTCACATTCCAAAACTGCAAAGCTACTTTATGACAAGAATATAAGATTATAATAATAAGCTGGGAGTCACCTGAATGAGAGACATCTTGCTTAAAATGCCTGAAAATTGACATTAAAAATTTCCGTTGGTAGTTTTAAATCACCATAGTCAATACCCTTGCTGAAAAAAGTGAAAAAATAAAATAAAACATTTGTATAAATGCGAGTTTACAAAAGAGTCGGACTCTTCATCCCTATCTGATCTATCACCACTATCAAGGGCAAATAAGCTTCAATTCTTGGAGGCTACTCAAAGTCTTCTTTTTTAGCTCAAAAGGACTATCACATTTCAATGACACTTTCGGTGACAGGGTTACATTTGTTTGTCTCATCCACTGGATCATAGGGACGATACTGCAGTCACATTGCCACGGATTGTCGTGCAGGTGCAACTTCTTCAGCGCTACAAGTGGTTTAAAACAGAGGAAATATGTGTGTTTTATTGACATCACTAATACACAGGGGTTATAGTATCTACATTTGCAGTAGAGCGGCTCTTACATGGAATTCGGGCCAACATATTTCCATCCACTGCCTTCAGGCGATTTCCGCTAAGAGCCAGCTGAGAAAGCCTAACCAAATCCTTGAATACATCAGATGGCAACTGCTCCAAATTGTTGTTCCTCAAATACAATTCCTGTTACAGAATTAAGCATATTATTATAAGTCTTATAATTTGACAGTTGTCTGGTCTTAAATAGAAGTTGACTTAATTATGTCATGATGACAAAAAAATGAAGAACAAGTTCAAGCTTGAACATTACAGATCTAGAACATTTGGAAACCAAATTTTTACCTGCAATGCACCCAGTCCAATAAACATTGTGGTCCTGAGTGTAGACAGAAGATTGCTGTCCAGAACCAACATCTCAAGAGAGCTCAAAGGTTTGAATACTCCCGCAGCTAGAATCTTCAGACTGGATTGAGAGAAAATATAATTTGTTAGTGACCTCATTAATAACATTTCAACTAGTATTATACAATGAACTACAACTGTCTTAGTTTATATTTTACAACAGTCCAACGACCACTGGATTATTATAAATTTTTACTATGACGTTTTTGGTACTCCGGTTTCCTCCCACATTACAAAAAATGCATGGTAGGCTAGTTGAAAACTCTAAATTGCCCCTAGATATGAGTGTGAGTATAAATGGTTGTCAGTCTCTTTGTGCCCTGCGGTCGGCTGTACCCCCCGCCACTCATGATTGACTTTCCCGGGCCACACAAAATGATGCGGCGGGCCAGATTTGGCCCCAGGGCCCCCACTTTGACACCTGTGGTTTAAAGTATGTGTTGTCCATTTGTAGTTGTTTTATCTATGTGTACCTCTTGTTCTTGTCCAAACATCTTACTCTACTATACACCTTAAACTAAAATAAATAAAATCGAATCTATTGTTAAGGAAGTCGACATAATTGACATTTGTTTTGTTTGTTAATGGATGTGTTTATTATTAAATTGGATGAGATTTTCTTATGTCTACTACCTGTTGTTGTCCAAGTTGAGGAACATGAGATGTCTAAGTCCAGTAAAGGCCTTTGGAGAGATTTTCTGGATGCGATTCAGTGAAAGATCCAGGACTTTAAGAGCAATTAAAGGTTTGAAGGTGTTGGGTAGAAGTGTTTTGAGGGCGTTTTCAGGAAGATCCAGCTCTGACAGGTTTCTCATGCCTATAAACATATTTGGCTTGAGTGTACCGATCTCGTTCTGTCCCAACATGAGAAAGCGAAGGTTTAAGAGATCCTACAAACAAGAAGCAATAATGTTAAAAATGATCATAGTTAGTTTTCCATCATTTTAGCACACGTTAATTTATCTGTACCTTGAATCCCCTTGGTGGAAGGCTTTTAATATGATTGCTATGAAGACTAAGGAGTGCCAATGTCTTTGCACCAGAGAAAGCACGCTGATGTACGGACTTTATATCATTATGTTCCAAATTTAAGCTTTCAATTTGTGGAACTATTTCCAAAATGTTGGCCTGCAGGTCTGTGATGGCGTTCTCCCCTTTTAAACAGGAAGAATTTGGATTATCACATGAATGATTACAGAACCGAAATACCACAGATTGAGACTTGCAATGTCCATAACAAATTTGAGGACCCAAGCATCTGAGGGAAGTTTGGTAGGAAAGATGCGAAGGCCCCTTTTATGACAGTTGACCTCCATCTTTTCCTTGCCGGATTTCTTGGTGCACTTACAGTCATTGGGACAGATTTGTGCATCAGTCTGAACCATCCAAATCATCAGTAATACCAGGCAATTGATGTATTTCATTTCTTCTGTAAAACAAACAGGCCAAACAAACAAAGGATTTTGTTGCCAGCATAAGGTGTATATCTAGTTGGTCATGACACAGGACATATTTTTGGAGTCTTTACTTGTTTCAAAATAATCGTGAAGATGTGGATTTTTCTTTTGTGTAATAAAACAGTACATGTTATCCAGAGAAGTACAAGATCCATTCCTACATATTTTATATTCTTTTTTCAAGTTCAAATGACAATTTTCAAGCAGCACTCATTATGAATTTATTTGCTTACCTTTTATAAACGATAAAGGTAGGTTTTCATCAATCAATAATTTAAAAAATGTCCTTAGTTTTCCCTATTTGCAAATAATAACAATTCTATTTTCCTTTGTGTCTTTTTAATGGTTCACACAATTTTAAACAAAGCTAAGCGGTGGTATTGTTTCCAATAGTCATGCTTCTAATATTAGATTAGATTAGATAACTTTGTACATCCCTTATTTGGGAAATTTCACTGACAGTAGCAAGAGGGTGAGAGTACAGACACAGCAAAAGTCATTTTAAACATGAATAAATAGGTAATACATAAGTTAATTAATTAAAAAAAAGTATGAATAAGTATAAATAACTAAGTATTTTTAAATCCATCGGTAACTGTAGATAGTCACTGAGTACTAGTATTAGATTAGATAACTTTATTCATCCTGTAATCGGGAAATTTCACTGTCAAAGTAGCAAGAGGGTGAAAAATATTATATTACAGCAACATCAAGTGGTTTTTTTTATATTTGTGTTGCACCTACCTGAGCAAAATGTCACAAATGTCTGTCCTCGATACCTCAAAGCAAAAATATTTGTGTTGGAAAATAACTCAAATTAAAAATTGGTGCTTCCTTGCAAAAGAAATTTCAGATCGTGAAAGCACCAGATGAAGATTGCTGAATGCACTGCACACGATATATTCCGAAAGTGAAGATATACGTACATGGATGTAGCGCAAGAACCTCAATGTCATTCCTGACATTCCTGAAAAACACATATTGACACCTAACATACGTTTGCTACAGTGAACATGTTTGAGAACACACCAACTTCAGCAAACTGTGATAAATCAGCGTGAAGGTCAGCTGTATCGCAGAACACAGAGAAACCTGACAGATCCAGAATATGGCACCATTCCATGTGTATTTAATATTTACAGTGTTCCCTCGCTACTTCGCGCTTCAGCTATCGCTTTTGTGTGTGTAATATTAGGTGATTTAAGTAATATTTGTAGAAAAGTCATACAATTATGCGATTAAAAACTACTTATTTTTGCAGCCCTCCAACGGGAAGTTGTTCTGGGTCTGCAGACATCAACTTTTGGTGACTTCAGGTCAGTTTTAAAAATTTGATTTTGGAATCATTTTGGAGGTAAATGTGATTTCTGATGATAAAACTTTGATGACAATATTGATTAATATAGGAAATGTGGTTTTAGATTTTCTGATGGTAATTTCCCTTGAGATTTTTTCAATGCAAAAAGTGTGCCGCAGCTCAAAAAAAAGGTTGGGAAACACTGATAGACAACACTGAACGGGAGTTTGAACATCTTTCATTATGGGAACACACATTGTTGCCATGTAGATTTAACTGCATGTGGAATTGGGTCAGGATAGTAATTCCCTATGAGAGGAGAACACAGAGATGCTGCCAAAACATGTCACCCTCGATTACACAGGAATGAAAAGGACTGAGGCTTCTGACGATGGAAAAGGGATGTCGGGAGATGCCAGCAGGAACAGTGGTCTATATCGCAAATTTTGTCATGAAAACAGAATGCAATGTATTGAAAGTTTGCAGAGAACTGCACAAATGATTAAAGTGAGGGAGGAACATTGATTGGAAGAATCTGTCATCAGGAATGTCAAAAAGGCCAATATGGATGATGGGTTGGAGGTTAATGCGGAGATACATATATGGCAGAGTTGGGATTATATGATACGTGTTTTGGGGGAAAAGAGGTAGCAGATAAACAGCTGTGCTGACTAGGCTGATTCTTTTTTCATAAAAAGATGAATGATCCTTGACAAGCCATCTGGAGGAGGCTCATTAGACAGTGTTTGCACAGATAGGGAATAAGAGTGGAGTTGATAGGAAGAAAAATGAACTGAGCTTACCACGTATCTGTTTGCCCTATATTCAGGATTCACTTCTTCCCGTTAATATTTTTTTCTCAACTTCCCGCTCATGCAACACCTGTAACTGTACATATAGTTACCTAGGAGACATTAGGGTCTCTGGTTTTCGGCACCAAAGTATGATAGATCTGAAATACATCTTCAGGGGCAGGTTAAGAAAGAGTCAGATCAATTTAATAGGTAATAGGTTTATTACCAGACTGCAGGATGGGTCAGAAATCTCAAACAGCTGTGAACACGCTCACAGTCTATCGTCTTCGCAACTCTATCTCCGAATGAACAGTGGGTCCGTCTTTATATAGGAAAACTGAATTATACGGCATTAAAATCCAACAGAAAAACATTTGTGTTGATGCATTTTGGAAGAAATGACAAGCTTTCGGGCATGGCACTTATTTTATGGAGTTGATCTCAGGTCTTTCAGTAAAGTTTTTTTGAATTTTATTGTTATTTTTGATTTTATGAACAGTTGTGCTGGCACAGAAAATGGTTATGCACTTGCTGTACCCATGAGTGTTAAAGACACAAACTCGCCCAAATAGTTTTGTCCATATAAATCATTTAGATTTAACAGAGAAGTCGTGTCTCACCGCTGATACTGTCTGTGCATGGCTCTTAGCCTGCAGGGACACTCCCATCGCACAATTTTGAACGAAATCGTGGCAGTAACAATCTGATTTTATTACTGTTATCTAGCAACACCTGCTGGTGGACAATAAATATGGATTAATCATACTGATTTCAAATATATCAGCTCAGGCCAGCAACACATGGACAAACACCCCTCCCCAAAACATATAAACAGGATGGTGATAATTCCTGATTTCACCTTTTTTTTAATATTATTCCGTCAAAATTTGAACAAGATTTTTGAGAGGGAATCACATATGTAATTATTAATTTATTATTTAATGCATTTTTCTTTTATGCAGTTGCAAATAAAGAATAAATTACATTAGAATAGACCTGGTGACTTGAGTGTTTAGCACGTCGGCCTCACAGCTCTGGGGTCCTGGGTTCAAATCCAGGTCGATCCACCTGTGTGGAGTTTGCATGTTCTCTCCGGGGTTGTGTGGGTTTTCTCTGGGTATTCAGGTTTCCTCCCACATTCCAAAGACATGCATGGTAGGCTGATTGGACACTCTAATTTGCCCCTAAGTGTGAGGGTGAATTGGCCTCTGGCCCTGAGTCAGCTCCAGCACCCCCTGCGACCCTAGTGAGGATAAAGCGGGTCAGAAAATGAATAATTTATTTTAATTTTATTTTTCTTAACTTCAATCGTTGAATTGTTAATAACCACATAAATATTCAATATTTTTTTAAGAAAAGGTGGAGTTTACGACTATGGTTAGTCACGTGACATTTGCCTTCCCTTCGTGCTCCAGGAAAGGGCGCTGTTTTCCACTTCCGTGTACCGACAGCCTATATAAGTGCCTAGTTATAAGTGCTTATCTGGTTCGCCCTCTGTTTAAATTACCACGGCGGAACTCGTCACGTCGGTCGCTGCCAGAACTGCGAGGGCTCATTTTAAAAGTTGAGTATCGTACACGTTTTGTTCGTTTTCAAGCATTACAAACTTAGTCCAAAGTCGACCAACGGCATGATAACCTAGCGCGAAAGACACCACAACTGTCGTCAGCGATTTTTAGCGCAGCTGATTTTTGGTTTAAACATAAATGGTAATGTTGTTTTTTTCCTGCCTTTCGTACGCCTATTGGTCGTCTTGTCATAATTAACTACAATTCAGTTGTGAATATCACACAAGTTGCATTCGCTTGGTAAACAAAGTCAATGCAAATAACATCTACTTTCTTACATGTGACCCAAGTGTATTTCTTTTATTTGATGATCAAATATTGAAATATTATATCAGTCGAACTGAATAATTTCTCATCACCTGAGCAGATTTTAACTTACAGTATGTTTCCACAGTATGAGTTTACAAGAGATCTTTCAGAACATGAAGCTTGCCCGGGAATATGCTTTACTCGGGAACTACAACTCAGCCAGTGTTCTCTATCGTGGTCTGCTAGAACAAATCAAGAAACATGTATACACCACACGGGACACCAATCGTCAACAAAGATGGCAGAAGGTAAGTAACATGCAAATTTGATCTCTGGTCTAATTTTCTGAACGGCTTTATCCTCACTATGTTCGCGGGGGTGCTGGAGCATACCCCAGCTGACTTTGGGCCACAGGTAGGGGGACACCTTGGTTTGGTGGCCAGCCAATTGCATGGTACAATCATTCACACTCATACTTGTGGCCAATTTTGAGTCTCCAATCTGCCTACCATGCATGTCTTTGTAATGTGGGAGGAAACCGGAGAACCCGGAAAAAACCCACGCAGACCCGGGGAAAACATGCAAACTCCACACAAGTGGACAAAAAATTGCCCCAAAAAACTGCATATCCGATCTTTTTTAATTATGTATTTCTTTTTCCAGTTGTGGCAAGAAGTTAGTGAGGAGAGCAGCCATGTTCAAGACCTCCAGTCAACACTGGAAAGTTTTCAGCTGGATGCTGTGCCTGTTAAACCAATTGATCCAAATGATTTTGAGATAAGGCCTATGCCCATTGAACTAAGGTAGGATATTCCGGCATCTATCTTGGTTTAAAACATTTTTAATACGATCAACAGACTGTGTTCCATACAGTTTCCACACCCACAGTTTTAGAATGATGTTGAATGTGTTCTTTCTGCATGTATGATGTGGCCCTTTTATCCAGGTTTGCCGGTCCCACCCTGCTTGTTTAGAACCAAAAAACAATTGTTGCACTATAAAAAAAAAAATCTATTGAAAAATAGTTTAGATGAGAAAGGAAAATTTCAGTTACACCCATAGTACAGCAAACGTGTATACAATTATGTACAGGTATACAGAAGCAGGAGTAGCATGCCTTTTAGGAAAAAGTAAGGAAATTTGACCGTCAAAACACGTTTTTATCGGAAAGACTCGGAGAGACACGACGGTGCTGGATGTGCTGACCCAATGTAGTTGTAACTAATATGCACCAACTCTGCTTTCAGCTTTAACAAATAACAGTTTGCATTAACTTAGGGAAGGTGAAGAAATTCAATCACTTGTCTTTTAGGATCGGACAGCCATTTCTGGCCACCATAATAAATTGCAACTCTCTACGTCGCACGGTTTGGACAAACTTAGCGAGAGAATCTTAACAAACACACACACACTCATCCATAAATGACACTTTATAAGGATTATAGATAAACATGCACACAGGTACACCACAACTAACACAAATTTAACCCATTAACTCTCTGTTGCCTTGCCCTGATACAAATAAAGTTGAATTAAACATTCAATAACATACATCAACAAAGGGGCTCAGGTTTTAACTGCTAAGTATAGGTACTGAAAAAAACATTGTTAAATCACTAATATCTACAAATTCAATGATCTCAAGTGTTATAGATTTAGAACATTTATGTCCACTGTCTATTTTTAATAACCCAGTTTTAGTTTCTCTTTAACGATTTAAGAATCACTATCTGGTGGGATAAGTTTGTAAGCCTATGTCTAAAATAATTATACAGGTACTACTGTGGACAATTTGATACAACGTCCTGTTATGTAATAAAAAGATAATATAATCTTGCGTCAAACCTTACAGCTATGGAATAAATGAGTGCACTGTAGTAGAATAAATATTTTGACACTTGTCTTCAGGCATTCTCCATGTCCTGTCAGGCGGCCTACAACCTTGTGTAAAGACAGTAAACCAGTCAACAACCGCCTCAGTGCGGCTGTGAAAGCCCATCAGAGGCATTCACCCCGGGTCACCAATGGGGACAGGCTCAAGCCCACCAAGGCCAAAACAAAAGACACGAAAGAACCTGGTGGGAAAACAAAGGAAGACAAGGTGAGGCTTAAACTATTGTGGCTATTACTGTTGACACCCTTGATTTAATTTTTTTTCCATAATTGCACTAGCCCTAATTACCAGACTGCCATACAATTTTCCTAGTCGAAGTGTATTATTCCTTGCATTCTGCTTCAGAAAGGGTATGGTATCGAGCACCCTAGATAGTTAAAGTCTGTTTTGTTTGCTTGTCAGGTCAAAGGAGATAGCCAGGATAAAGAAGGGAAAAAGTTTGATGGGACAGGATATGACAAAGACCTTGTGGAATCCCTGGAGAGAGATATCATATCTCAGAATCCTAACGTTAAATGGTATGTGTTCATCTGTTTTTGACTTGGTTTCTTGAGATGAATGCACATTTTAAGCTTTAGTCCAACTATTTGAGATAGTTATAGTTTTCATGATTAGCCTATGTATATTGTATAGAATTGTAATACTCCCATTTCTGCTTTTTTTTGGAAATAATATGCTAAAACGAGTTTAGCAATGTAAATTCCCTTGTTATATTTTCATGTAAAGCCTCATTTTACGAATCATAATTTGTAAAGATTATCGTATCTTTGAACAACAATAGTAATACATGTCAAAGTATTTTGGATCATGAACAATTCTTAAATTGAAGCATTCCTAAGTAGAAGTACCACTGTACATCTTTCCACCCCTCCAAGCACAACCATACTTCTCATAAAATATTGATTGAAGCTCGGTTATATTTGATCTTATAGCAGTTTTAGTGGAAAAATGCTGTGTATGTAACAGCATGCTTAATAATAAAAAAAATGTACTCCAGATGGTGAAGCTAAATTTAACCTATAGCATAATCTCATTTACTCAGGGATGACATTGCAGACCTTGGTGATGCCAAAAAACTCCTGAAAGAAGCAGTTGTGTTGCCAATGTGGATGCCATCTTTTTTCAAAGGCATACGGAGACCATGGAAGGTACTTATTGAGATTAAAATGTGCTTGTATGGAATGATTTTAATTTATAAACTCTTGGTTTCAGGGAGTGCTAATGGTGGGCCCTCCAGGAACTGGAAAAACACTTTTAGCAAAAGCTGTTGCCACTGAATGCAGGACTACTTTCTTCAACGTATCCTCATCAACGTTGACCTCGAAATACAGAGGAGAGTCTGAGAAATTAGTACGGCTGCTTTTTGAGATGGTAAGACTTTGTTATTTTGTATTCAGGGTCAGCATTATATTTGAGTTATAATAGAAGATTGCCAACAGTGTGATTGTCTGCATTTGGATTAACATTGTAGAATATTCCCTTTATGGTCTTAGTTAATTTTTGAAATAATCAAAAATGTTCATCACATGATTAATTGGCCTCGATCATGACATTATCCTTTTACAGGCCCGCTTTTATGCTCCCACTACAATCTTCATTGATGAAATTGACTCCATGTGTAGTCGAAGAGGTACATCAGAGGAACATGAGGCCAGTCGAAGAGTCAAGGCAGAACTGTTGGTGCAGATGGATGGTAGATCACTAAGATTGTCATAACAGTTATACACACAAATAGTTTGAAGACGTTTACTGTCTGTATTTGCAAAGGTCAGTAGAAGCACAATTCTGTTTTTTCTTTTTTTTTTGTAGGTGTTGGTGGAGCATCGGAAACCGATGACCCATCAAAGATGGTGATGGTCCTGGCTGCCACCAACTTCCCATGGGACATTGATGAGGCTCTGAGAAGACGTCTAGAGAAGAGGATCTACATTCCTTTGCCCACAGGTATTGTTCCTTCCAAGTCAAGATTGCCCTTTGGTTCAAAGGACTGCTGTGTAGCTATATCATGGACTGTGGACGTGACATTTTGCATTAGCTGTAGCTTGGTGGCTGATTTTTAGTTGAAACCTCTAAATACACCATTGCAATTTTCCAATCTACTAAAAACCAATGCAGAGATATTTTTCCATGTCTTTTTTGACAAAAATAATAATAATTCTGGCTACATTTAGGTAGTAAATGGCAGATTTTGTGACGAACTTTAGATCGCTGTGGAAATTTAGGTTTGAGTAAATAACTGCTAAAATGTTTTGCTTCATTTGTAGCTGTCAATGATTGTGTCAAGGTGAGCATTGATCTTTCACTTTTACGTATTTGGTCACTTGTTTCATACTCATTCATGTGGTTTGTGGCAATGAGATCCAGTTATACCAGAGCAGAAAATCGAATTATTTTTTTGGGCTGGTTTTGGAAATTCAAGTCGCAATTTTTCTGGGCTAAAATAATTTAGCAAGCTGTTTGATTTTAGTGGAAAATAAAAACAGACTTTTTTTTTTCACTTTTGCCAAATCATCAGTTTTGAAAATGGGTCACATTGATCCATTTTGCAATGTGGTCTCATACTGTATGATAAAATATGTGTAGGGAAGAAAAGGGAAAAAAACAAATTCTGGAGCAGAGTTTATTCCCGGATTGAAAAGAACCAAAAATATCAATGTGGTATACACTTAACTGCATAATGTGAGGCTATAGCTGGATTATCCCTCCAGGCCCCTTAATACAAATTGGCTTTCTCAGCTCCACATTCCTATCATTCTGTCTCTCATTCTAGTCAGTCTTTAATACAGTTCTTTGTATTTCTCACTGAGCCCCAGTAAACAACCTGTAATCCTGTTGGAATTACTACTGTAGTCCTAAAGTAGCATAGCCAGGGATTTATTTAAGGATGACTATGCATTTCAATATGTACCATTCTATAGATGGTTATGAAACCTATTAATGAATCATTAAAATATATATATTTTTAAAACTATGTGCACAAAAGTTTTAACTTTTTACTTTACATATTTTTCAATGAAATATGAAAACTGTCTTTAAACATGATCAAAATAGATCGATACAGTGGCACCACTACTTACATAATTAATTTGTCCCAGAAATGATTTAATAACTTAAATTTCTCGTAAATAGAGTTGCATTTTATATGTATGCACCCCTATTTCTGACTAGACTGCTCTTTTCTCTTTTATTATTTAAACAAGGTGCATTCCGTGTCACTCAGAGATCAGTCTCGGAAACGATTACTTCAATTGCAATGCGGAAATACAAATGATATTGACATAACACACAGATATTACAAAAATCAAGGAAATTAAATATTTTGTATCCAGATATTCGTAAGTAGGGGTTGTACTTTCCAAAGGATTTGCATTTTTCCCTTCTCACCTTACTTCGCTCTTTTGAACGTACAGTGGTTCCTTGAGATACAAGTTTAATGCGTTCCGGGACTGAGCTCGTATGTCAATTTAATGTCCTACCCTCTGGAGAAAAAAAAAAAAAAAACAGGATATTGGATTAGAAAAGCATTTTTATTTGTTCTAATTCGCCAACTATTAACAAGATAACAAATAACTAGTGGTTTAATAGTACTAAAATGTGTTTAATAGTACTAAAATTAGACTGCATATACCTAACATGTCTTCAGAAAAAGGACGAGTGGAGCTTCTTCGCATCAACCTAAAAGAGTTGGAGTTGGCTAGCGATGTGGATTTGGACAAAATTGCTGAGCAGATGGACGGTTACTCGGGGGCTGATATCACTAACGTGTGCAGGTCAGTTGACAATTAGTCATCTAAAGATTACAATTGACATGTTTAAAAAGCTTCT
This sequence comes from Stigmatopora nigra, assembly GCF_051989575.1. Lineage (NCBI taxonomy): Eukaryota > Metazoa > Chordata > Actinopteri > Syngnathiformes > Syngnathidae > Stigmatopora > Stigmatopora nigra. The sequence goes on along the minus strand of NC_135509.1, from coordinate 3,676,016 downwards.
GATTTTAAGATAGATATTTTAAGCTTTATTTGCATTCTTTCATCTTTTGTACCGTGAATCCTTGCAATGGTTACTAGAGTCTATCCCAACAGACTTTAGGGCCTTTATTTGCCATTGTGGTTATAATTAATTTTAAAAAGTTTTGCTACTGCTACATCATTAATGGGTTGTTTGAAGAATGTCCAACAATTTTAAGCTTCTGCTTTTTAATCATAAAATCACATTATATATATATTTATAGACCATATTTTCACAGTTAATGGGTGCAGTTAAGTCTAAAATGGAATGGGCGCCCAATCATTCGGTGCGCCTGGTTTATGCACAATTTTTTTTTTTTTTGTATGATTCTGACTGCTTGACTGACCCATGTTTTCAGGCAGTGTTTCCCCATAGGTGTAAAAATACAGTATATAGTCTTGTTCCAGAGAAAAACATTTAAGAAATTTGGATTTAGTAAAGCTAGTAATAATATTGTAATTACCTTTATACCCAGTTTTATGAAGTGCTTAATCAAGGAACCGTGTAATGCTATTTTTTGTTATTCAAAGTAGAATTGACTTTTAAGTTAACGTATTTTAGTGTTTCTGGTGTTGTTAAATTTGAAAGTAAAAAACATTTTGTGCCAGTGCATGAAATTTCTTACAAACTTATAAATGAAAAATCCAGTCTGAATTTGAGTTAAGGTTCTGTGAATATTGGTATTCAACTTAAAATTTCAAGTGTGCTAATTTTGTTTTGGAATCTTGGATGAAATAGTATGATTTTTTTCTTAGTTGTTCATACACACAACTGTTCAAATGAATCTATTTGTTTTGAAAAACTTGTCTTTATAAAATAGTCTTTCCTGCCAACATGTTTTCCCTTTTTATTGCTGCAGGGATGCTTCCCTGATGGCCATGAGGCGAAGAATCGAAGGGCTCACCCCAGAAGAGATCCGCAACATCTCCGGGGACGAGATGCATATGCCCACCACAATGGACGACTTTGAGTCATCCCTCAGGAAAGTTTCCAAATCTGTGTCAGCTTCAGACTTGGAGAAGTATGAAAAGTGGATTGAGGAGTTTGGGTCCTGTTGAAGGAATTGGGCATGAATCTTTCTAGGAATTCAGAGACTGTTTGACATTTTTGTAGATGTGTTCATAGTCCATACTATTATCCATCTAGTTTTTAAAATGTAAATAACTGACTTCACATTATTTCTCTTGTGGATACATGTTTTTGCACCATAAACAATAGACCAGCTCACAAAAGATTTTATTTTTTTCTCCCATTACAGTTTTTTTTTGAATAAAGTTTGGCAATATCTGTTATATATTTCTTGCAATGCACCAAAAGGTCATTTGAATGCTTTTTATCTTGCACTTTTTTTTTAGGAACCATGTTCTTCTAATTCTGAGTTGTCAAGGAGAGTGCGCTTCTCATCTTGTGGCAAAAGTTGGACTGAGGTGAGTTGACAAATGTGCCTGTAAAAATAAAAACAAAAGAATTGGTCTTTAACTGGTGATCGTCATGCTATGGCAGAGGTGTACAACATAAGGTCTGGTAACCAGATCTGAACCTCCACATTACTTTGTGGCCTCTGAAAGTAAATTATTTTTCTAAACCTAAATCAAAATTTAAGTTAAAAATATATATTTTTAAAAAGCATGTACCTTGCTAAAGTTAAACCAAACTCACTTGTGTTCAAAAAATGGGAAGATGAATTCCAAAATCTTGATGATGAGCACTGATCCAACTACACCAACAACGACAACCCACATAATCAAAAAGAAGAGGGGTATGGACTCGGAACAGAAATGCCTGAGTCGCTCCCTAAATTCTTCCATCCATCGACACATGTCCTGACAAAACATGAGAGTAAAACAAATATGAATTTTTGCAGAAAACAAATTGGCAAATGTAGTCACATTTCTAAAAGGCCTATCTAGCATCAGTTTTTCATGAATCAATTTGTCATAATTCCCACCAATCTGAAGTCCTTTGACCCTTATGAACAAATAGTGTACAGTAATAACTTGACATACGACTCCAACAGACAAGTAATTTGAGATACGAGTAAAATTCCAAATCAAACATTTGCCTTGAGATTTCTTGCCGCATCTCCCTTGAGCAAAGATCTCACTGGGTGAAGCGTTGCATTTTTTCATGCTTTGTTTGCGTTAGTCATTGCAAAAAATTTAGGGGAAAACAATTGGTCCAAAGCAAGCAGGTGCAATGAAGGCTAGTACAAAGAAAAGGTAATCGATATTAAGCATGAATTAATAAAAAAAACAAGCAAATTATTGGTATTTAGTTCATTTCTATGGGAAACGTTGATATGAGAAACAGGTAAATCGACATACGAGCTTGGTCTCAGAACACATTAAGTTCGTATCTCAAGGTATTACTATATATAAAAGTATTTCCCTACCGAGTATGAGATCAATTCTTTGGGTGAACTCTCAATTGGAATCAGATTGTGTTGACTTTGGTCACCATCTTCTGTTTGTCCGTAAATTATATCGCTCAAGAGATCGGGATCCATGCGAAGAGGAGTCTCTGGGAGTTTTCCCGGAGGTGCAATTTCTTCTTGTGTCGTCTCTGAGTGTTTCAGAGGGTACTGACTGGTTGTCTGTAGCATCATTTGCTCTTCGGCTAAAAAAAAAAAAAAAAAAGGCAAATTGATTTTTGATATAGTGTGTTATGTTGCAAGACTATTTGTTTTGCCATACCTTTTTTATGGTTTGTTGGATCAGTGACAACGATATCATTGTCTCGGGAAACTTTGAAAATCTCACTGTTTCCGATTGGGTAAATTTTGGTAAAGTGAGTCAATTTTTGAAAATCTGGGCTCAGGAGTATTTTCACCTCGCACATATCAGGTTGGCGAACCTATAAAACAACACAAACCTTAACATTCTTGATACAAATACATTCAGTTTCTTAACTTCTTATCCTCACAAGGGTCACATGGTGTGCTGAGTCTATACCAGCTAATTACGGACACCAGTCTGGATTGGTGGGCAAGAGAAGAACATAAATAAATGTCAATTCATGTTGTCTGCATGTTTTTTTATACAATGCAGCTTTCTTCCCCGGGCCGCACCAAACCACCAGACGGGCCGGATTCGGGCCGCGGGCCGTATGTTTGACACTTCTTCTCTAAGTCTTGTGCACGTATAAGCCGTATCCTTAGTTCAGTCATATTTTTTTTGTTACAAATACGCCTTATATGCAAGAAAAGCTCATATTTCAAGTATTTACTCAAATGTCTGGTTTTCAGTAGAATGGCTTACAGTTTATTTTCCATCACGTGTCATCACCTCATTAGTTCACCTACCTGTTTGCCCTCCAACTCAATGACTTCACTAAACACCTGCAGAACCACTAGCTCTTCCATTTGACTATACAGTCGATTCTGTGTCACCATAACTCGAGTGACAGTAGATACCACATCTCCAACTTCATACTCACTGCTTCCATTAGTGCTATTCACTGAAAAATACAAATCATTTGTATTAATGTTAACATTGGAAATAGAACTTAATTTTGGTGAGACTTAAGCTTACAGAGAAGGGCTTGACAGTTGAATCTGGTCACCCCTGAGAACGCAACAGGAACATCATTTACCAATACCTCTTCTTCGCCTACTGATATGTTTAAATTAATCTGAAATGAGGAAAAAAACTGTTAATAGTCATATGTTAGGAAAACCTAAACTGAATGCACAGTACCTGCAAGTTGTTAGACTCTTGACTATCTGCCAGTATCCCTGCTGTCACGTTGATCAGGATGTTTTCCTACCAGTAATCATAAAATAATTGATACATTTAATTATGAAATGAGTAATAGGGCATCTTATTGGTAATTTTCCATTTATGATTATGGAACTGATCAAATAATGGGAGGGTTAACTCAATATAATTGTGAATGGGCACAAATGATTTGATTTGACGGCTTTTTAAAAAGAAAAATAAGGTATTAAAATAAAATAAACAAAAACATGCGCTACTTCGGATAACAACAATAGTCAAAACATTTATAAAAAAATAATGATAGCAAGATTTATAAAGTATGGTCAAAAAGAGTAGCATAAAATTTAGTTGAAAATAATAATAATAATGATGATGATAATAATAATAATAATAATAATAATAATAATAATAATAATAATAACACTGATAATAATAATAATAATAATAATAATAATAATAACACTGATAATAATAATAATAACACTGATAATAATAATTATTATTATTATTATATGTTTATTGATAAGGAATCGGCCAACGAGTGAAACGATCACTACAATAACAAAAACAAATGAATACGGAAACAATGAGAAGGTTTACTGTTGTTGTAGCAGCATAGCTCTTACCGTATTCGGTGATGACTCTATATGTTTGACGTTGATTAAAAATAAAAATATAAAAAACACACTTAGATCTCCCATTTTAAATCTAGTTTATCGCCGAAGCACAATGGCACACCGGAAGCAACAGCATTGCGCATGCGCTTGATGTTATTACGATTTATATTTCTCACGTGATCACACGCGTTGTCATGGCGGTCCTTCTTGAAACGACACTCGGCGATATTGTGATTGATTTATTCACAGACGAGAGGCCTAAAGGTAATAAAACTTATTTTATCTCTATAAATACAACGCATGCAATGTATTGATTATGGTGCAGTAAAGCCACTTGGGAAAATGGAATGGATCCTCCAAACGTTTTCAAGCTGTAGCTGTGAGCTTGCTCGCTAATTCAGCTAATAAACGCCAATGCATCATGTTATTGAATATTTTGTGTGTTTAAGAGCGAAATTAACGTAAATAAAATGTTTTTTTCTGCAGCTTGCCTCAATTTTCTGAAATTATGCAAGATAAAATACTACAACTACTGCCTGATCCACAACGTACAGGTATTGCAATTATACTACAACGTATTATAAAATAGTTTCATAATAAATATTTTTAGAGTTGTAATATTACATGAAATACTTTTTTAAAATTTGATTCTTTTATAAATCAGAGAGATTTTATCATCCAAACTGGGGATCCAACTGGAACTGGTCGGGGTGGCGAGTCAGTCTATTGGTAAGTTATCTAAATGTCTGTTTACTACTTTTCTTTGAAATTTCAAATTGACAACGATGTCCTCTTTTATGTGTTATTAGCAAACTTTACGGGGACCAGGCCCGTTTTTTTGATTCTGAGAAAGCACCACGTATTAAACACAGAAAAAAAGGGACAGTATCTATGGTTAACAATGGAAGTCAGCAGCATGGTTCACAGGTACGTATGATTATTACATCATTTTCAGATGGCATAACCTTTTTATAAAGTAATCATGAACTGTTTTGTCGTCCTCTCCAACCCTAAAGTTCCTTATTACCACCGGTGAAAATCTGGATTACCTGGATGGTGTGCATACTGTTTTTGGAGAAGTGTCAGAGGGCTTGGATGTGCTGTCTAAAATCAATGAAACATTTGTTGACACTAAATTTATCCCATTTCAGGACATCCGGTGAGTAAAATGAATTATTGAAGTACAGTTGAGCCTCATAACATGAATTTGCTCAGATGCTCAATGTATTTTCTGCATAAGTAGTGTGTTAATTTCACTCCTGTAGAGAAAATGTGTTCACTTAGTGAGATTGATTTTAATTGTGACGATGTTTAATATCTTTTGAAAGCCAAAAGTGGAGGTCCTCCTATGGTGATGGTCCATGATCATCATGGACCATCACGATTATGATCTAATTAAATTGTGCTGATGTATTTTTGCTTTAGAATAAACCATACTGTGATCCTTGATGATCCCTTTGATGATCCTCTGGATCTTCCTGTACCTGATCGGTCTCCTGAGCCCACCAAGGAACAGTTAGATGTGAGTGTGTACCTCTTTGCAAGTTTCACATGCTTGACAACCAATACTTTAATATGACCAAAAAGTATTAAGATAAAAAAAAAAAATCTGTATCGATAATTAGCTTGATAACTATCACATCTTTTTTTTTCAAAATTGAGACTTTAAACTTCTGTGAGTATGTAAATAAACTACTTTCCTCGTTATTCAAATTACAATGTTACCTTAGTCTATAAGAGAAAATGAAATATGTTTTTTTTAAAAATATTTTTGTTGTTCTGTTGTCCAATAATGATAATGTAAACTCCCTCCGTAAAAATGTTTATTATTGTTGACAAAAAATTTTTTTGCATATACGCTGTATTTGTACCTCCAAAAAATGACTGAAACAAGGGTACGGCTTATATGCGCATAAAACTTACAGCCTTCCGATATACTTTTTCACTGATGATGTAGATGTTGGAAAAAAAGTATTACTAGATGAATTACTAACTTGCTTATATTGACCTGACTTGCTTATAATGTGCTATTATTATTATCTAAGAAAATAGATTTTCTCTTCAAACTAACACATTTATACTACCTATTAAAGCCATGAATATGGAGGGGATAATTGTGCATCAGGGGGGCAGCCGGAAAGCTGGAAATTGTAAAATTCAAACATTTTCAGGATGCAGATTATATGCCAGCAAATACGGTACAGAAATATAAACAACTGGTTGATTTGGTTGCAGAGTGGAAGGATTGGAGCAGATGAAGTCATAGACGAGACTGGTGGCAAAGCAATTGAAGAAGTGGAGGAACGGATCCAGGAGAAAGAAGCCAAAACCCGAGCAATTCTGCTTGAGATGGTAAATACTACTTTAGTCCTTAAATCACGTGATCTTTTTTTTTCCACACTGAATTTTGTGAGTTCTATTCCTACAGGTGGGCGACCTGCCTGATGCAGACATAAAGCCGCCCGAGGATGTACTCTTTGTGTGCAAACTAAACCCAGTGACTACAGATGAGGATCTTGAAATCATCTTTTCTCGCTTTGGAGCCATTAAAAGGTAAAGCAGTGTTTCATTTTGTTATGGATATGCCTTGAGGAAAGTTTTGTTGTTTTCATCTGCTGTTTTTGGTTCGACTGTGTGCAGCAGTGAAATCATTCGTGACTGGAAGACTGGAGAATCACTCTGCTATGCTTTTATTGAATTTGAAAAGGTGAGTATTATCAATACTGGGACATTCATATTAAATCCAGGCAAAGCCTGTTTTTGCAATGCGGGCAGGCGGCTCATGCACAACCCCAAAACCTCCCAAAATTGTCAAAAGTCAAGTTTTAGACTGTACTTTCACTTTCAGTTCACCCTATATTAGTTGTATTATTTTTTTCTCTTTGTGTGATCAAGGATTTTTTTTATTTTAGGATTACGATTACCTAAGCTTTTATATATGTTAGTGTTTTATCAACTTTGGTTAACATTTGTATTTAATAGTGAATTTACCATAAGCAAATAATATGTAAATAATAATTAAATCATTTGTTTATTTTCGTGGTTCTTGAAACATAAGCACAGCAGTCAAGCAATACATTTTAAAAGTTTGAAATCGCGTTTGAAATCACGTTCAAATTGTTTCTCAAGTGGGCATTAATCTCAATCATACAGAATAATCACCCAACCCTATTTCGGATTCCCGTGGCCTTTTATGATACAATGTAAATTAAAAAAACTATGCCGTTAGCAATAAGAATGTTGCAAGCTCTTCGTAAAAGAGTTGGATTCATTATGTCATAATGTTTAAACTGGTGAGCAATTAAATTATAACACACACACCTGACTCTGAAACACTATACTAATCTGGCACTATTAACTACCAAGTTTGACAAGAAAATGATATTTGTGATATGACTACAATGGGTTGTGATATTTACACAAAAAATCCATACTAGCCACGCAAGACCTATAAAGCACAAGTAGCAAGTTATAAAAAGCCAACTCAATTTTCCGATTTATTTGTGTTGGCAGCAAGAGGACTGCGAGAAGGCCTACTTTAAAATGGACAATGTGCTCATAGACGATCGGCGCATTCATGTGGACTTCAGTCAGTCTGTGTCAAAGATCAAATGGAAAGGAAAAGGTACTGTGCTGTAAGGTTTGAAATGCTCTGTACCAAATTACTTTTTCTAATCATAATGCATTGTAGGTGGGAAGTACACCAAGGAAGATTTCAAAGCTTACGAGAATGACTTAGAGAAGCGATCCAAACTGTCCCTGAAAGATCACGTCAAGCCCAAACAAGAGTATCCTACAATGTTTTACTTTTGGTTATAACAGACTTTCACAACAGTGCTGTACTTTCCAGACTTTTAAGTCCTTTAAGTCTTTTAAGTTGTGAAAGAAAAACCCTTAACACTTAACATAGTTCCCGATATGACTTGGTGTTGGAGGAAGAAGAGGAGCGAGAACATCGTCATTCTGAGAAAAAACACAAAGAAAAGAGACATCACCATCATTCAGATGAAGAAGAAAGCAAGAAGTCCAAAAGAAACAAGGTACTATTTTTATGGCTGTAAAACCTAATCAATTACACATCAAGAAAATTACTACCACTTAATTGTTCCTCATTCGCGCCAACTCAAGGTTGTATTGGGGAAAAAAAATGTTTAAAAATACAAATGAAACAAAAATAACAAAAGTATGGTAGAAAATTTATTCTTGAGCAGAATTGAAAGTATGGAAAAATTAGAATTTGAGAGGAAAGAAACAATTTTATTAATCAATGCTACAGTACAACTCATGGAATTAAAATGTTTTTTTTTTTTAACTGCAATGCACATTTTCCCCAAACTTAACAGTTAAATACATTATTTCCAATAAAATTCCTTATTTTGCTTAATAGTAGTTCTAAGCTTTATAGTAGTTCTGCATAGTCATGCAAATACAATTGCTATTCTTGTTTATTGCATGACTTTATCTGAGTAAACTAGTACTAACTGGTTCCCATTGCATTGTATTTAAAACCCCCAAGTCATTAGAATTAGTCGGAAATGGCGACTAAAGCTACGCATTTCCCAATCGTACAATTCAGGATAAAAAAAAAATCTGAATCTTTTCTTCTTGCACCTCTTCAGGATGATAAGAACAGTCAACGGGACAAAAAGCTGGACCGAAAGCGTTCACGTTCCCGCTCCAGAGACAGGGACCACAGGCACGACAGATTCCGGGACAAACATGAGAAAGACAGGCGGGACAGGAATCGAAGAAGTCGCAGTCGTTCGCCCAGAAATTCCACACTCAAAAGCAGATACAGATGAAGTGCAGACCAGCAAAAACTCTTACAAAATGGACAGGTGACTACAGCAGGGGTGACCAACTCTGGTCCTCAAGGGACCCCTTTCAGTCTTTTTTCCATTTCTCCCTCCTCTGCCGCACCTGAATAAATTGATCAACTCATCTGCAAGCTGTGCAGACGCTTGATAGGATCCTGATTATTTGATTCAGGTCTATTGGTGGAAAGAGACAGGGAAAACAGACTGATAGGAGCCCTCGTGGACCGGAGTTGGGAACCCACACTATTATGGAATCCGACAAGAAAATAATAAGAATCTTATGATGTGCTAAATGCCTGAATTTACATTTTTATATTCTAGGATCAAGTTTGCATTGTACTTTGCAGCTAATCATTGTTCATTTTCATAACCACATACCTTTTAAAAAGCCAACATAATGTTGAAAAAAGCTCATTTGTTCAGTATGTCAAATTGCAACCATTCCAATTGCCAAAAGAAAACCATGCAAGACTGGATCATTGATAACTGTTAGACAGAAAAATTTAATTTCCTTAAAAAAAACACATATTTATAGTGTCTAAAATATTTTGAATGCCGTTGGCTTGCATGCCATTGAAAAACACATGCTGTACAAATTAAATGGCGGAATTAGAATAAACATTTGCTCTTGCAGTGTACTAATTAGCCCTTTCATTGCATTGTGCATTCACCCTCACACTCAAACTTAGAGGCAATATAGAGTGTCCAACCATCTTACCCTGCAATTTCTTGGAAGATCTGAGGAAGATCTTAGTTGTTTCTGTGTTCTTGCAATCAAGAGACTCAAATGATTACAAAGGCAAATGTAGTTACTTAGTGGTGTAGAGGTTAAGTCACTTGACTCCCATGTGGGAGACCTGGGTTCGATTCCTGGTCGTGACACTTTTTCACTTAGTTGTTTCTGTAGACTTCTTCTCAAGAAAGTCAAATGATTACAGAAAAGAGTAGTCACTTGGTTGGCGCAGAGGTTAGATCACAGGACTCCCGTCTAGGAGACCTGGGTTTGATTCCCGCTGTTGCTCTTTGGCTGATCACTGAACTAAGTAGTCTGACAAATGGAACAAGAAGGAAAAAAAAAAACTTTAATTTATATTAAACACTTAGTCATACTTTTCAGTAAAAGGTTATATTCCGAACTGCCGACAGTTGGAAGGGGCCACTTTATGTCGCGTTCTCGGGTCGGCCTACGGCCGACCCTCGACCACTTGCTTATTCGTTGACCGCCGACACTGGGAAGTGAACTAATGTTCTCTCCATGCCAAGGCGAGTGTGCAACCCACTACACCAACTCCAGATTTCCCATGGTGCTGCAGTTAGGAGGAAAAAGAGGGGGGACATGTCCAAGATCTTTCTCTTCTTTTTGAGGTGACACTTTTTCTCTCTCATTAGTATCCATCATATCGGCTTCACAAAAAGCTTTGCTTGTCGTTTATCTCGTGAGTCTTGTTTATGTGCGCGGTGCCAAATTGCCCGGGTGGGAAAGAGAAGAAGAATTTAAAAAAAAGGGCGGTAGGGTGTTGGGCTTCATTCATTTTGAGAGGTTTCGGTAGAGAATATTTGCCCGATACCCTACTGTTCCTGATCCCTTTTCCTAGGGAAAAGCTTGGGGTGGGAAGAGAAATATATTTTATTTGAGCAACTATTTAAGAGGAAAAAAAATAGCAAGAGAAGAAGCAGCTTCTTTAATTGCTGACGGCCTTTTTAAATGACTTCACAAAATTGTACAGATTAAAGAGAAAAGAAATAGAATCATATTGTACAGATATGTGACCAGCACTCCTAAGGAAGTTATTATTATTATTATTAAAGCAATGAGGAGACATTGAACAACGCTGTACTATAAACATTTTCTGTAATGAACCTGAAACTGATGAAAGAGTCTACGATAATAAAAATCCTTGATCATTATGTAAAAAAAAATAAAAAAAAGAACACAGTTATTGTTGGGTTTCTTTTTTAATAAATTATATCTAAACCACCACCAGATAACTTGTTTTTCTTTCCTGCATAGAAAAAATGGATTTTATCATCCTGATAAAGCTTTGGTTATCAGGGAGTTTTAGATGTATTTTTGATTGGTATTTTTATTGATGTATAGGGGAATTCCATAGATGAGCAGCAAGATCCTCACTTTACTGTATGAGCGTGGTAATTGCAAAATTACGCCACGCCACAGGAGGGCAGTAGTTGTTGGCTGCAACAAAAAAGAACAGCTATTGTGCGTAGGCCAACCAGCTGTTTAAATTTGGCACATGCGCGGTAACTCATTCTTTCAGGAAGCCATTTCTCTTCCGGCTGTCGAGACACTTGCATCCGAACGAGGTAAGTTTTCTTGCGTTTTACGGTCATAATTGCGTTTTATCACGCCATCGTGAGATTTATTAGGAATCGATTGTGCCCAAAACACCGGTTAATCTGTTACTTTAATGCCAGCTTCAACAAACCGTCGACAATTGAAGTTTGAGATCCTTTTCCTCTCCAGATGTGTGCCGCATCTGAACAGCTATTTCAGCATTAGTGACACGACGACACTTTTCATTTGGCTTTAACCGTATTGTCCGTTTTCTGTCCATTATTCCGTCGTGCAGAAATACTTTTAATCTAATCAAACAAAGTCGCGATGTCAACGTAAGTATAGTTAGTTTGATGGGTAGATGACATCCAGTGGCAAGACTTGTGTTGTATGTAAACAGATTTCACACTACATTATTGATGCAAAAATAGTTAGTCAACTTTCTTCTAACTGTTATTTTTGTGTATATTTAATCGCCTTATCTGTACTAAACGCCTGTTTTTAATTGTTCTGATTTCACTCTAAACATTATTGATGCAAAAATAGTTGTCTACTTTCTTCGAACTGTTATTGCTACTGTGTATATTTAATCACCTTGTCTGATAAAGGGAAAAGAAAAGCACAACACTGCGCACTAACTTATTTTCATTTATTAGCTTGATCGTATATTACTACGTTTTTTTTGTCAGATTTATCAACATGGGTATAGTTAGTTTGATGGGTAGATGCTCTCTCCTAAATTACATCCAGTGGTACAACTAATGTTGGATGTAAAGATAGATTTCACCACAAGTTCTAAACACCCATTTCCAATTTGTAATTGTTCTGATTTCACACAAATTATTGATACAAAAATAGTTACGTCATCTTTCTCTTAGTCGTTAACACTACTGTGTATATTTAATCGCCGTGTCTGAAAAAGGGAAAGGAATAGCACATAGCACTCACTAACTTATTTTCATTCAATATCTTGATTGTATATTATTAAGTTTGTTGTAAGATTTCTCCATCTTGCAATAATAGTTTTGCAACTCCCAACTAGTTTGCTTAAATCAAGTTCTCTCTTTTTAGCATCCGAATGCAGCTCTTCCAGAGTGTCCAGAACACACGCCCTCGAGGTTAAAGGAGAGGAGATTGGGCCAGATCAAGGTAAAATTAATTCAAAAGAAAACATTAAGCCTTTTTGGTGAATTTTAATTCTCTATATTAAGTTTTGTCTTCTTCTTCTTTGTCATCAGGTCCATGTCACTTGTGACTTATCTGCACTTCAGAGATGACTGGCAGGCTGCTCAAAGGTTAACGTATTTGTTTATTGCAAAGTATCCAAGTCTTCATCCAAACTAAATAAAAGCTTTAAATATTATAATCTTGTGGAACTCCATGATGTGATATCTGATCTTTATGGTGAGGTTTCACTGAACATCAGTTGGTGTTGTGACCTCTTCTATAGGTAAAGTCCACAAGGATCTTATTAAAGATTAGAAACTTCATTTGTTAAAGTAGATTTTTCTTAAGTCAATTTACCAAGTACAAGACTCGTGTTTATTCTTTCTTCCAAGAGGTTACTCCCCTTGGTTTTTAAAAAAAAAAAAATCCTAAATATATTCTCCAGCTTTTTAAAAAAATATTCTAAGTGTTAACTGCTCCAACTTTCTTTTAAAATATGGTTTATTTCTTGCACTATTAAAAAAAAAAGTTAAATTCCCCTTGGTTTTAAAAAAATATATATATATTTCTCCCAACTTTTAAAAAAATATTCTAAATGTTTATTTCTCCAACCTTTTTTTAAAATTATTTATGCCCCCAGCTTTTAAAGAAAATATATGCTGAATATATATTCCTCTGATTTTTGGATATTCTCCCAGCTTTTTTGTTCTAATTTTTTTTATTCTGTTCATTCCCCCAGCTTTTTAAAAAAAAAAATTCTAAGTGTTTATTGTCCTTTTTTTTTGTTCATTTTTTTTCTAAGTGTTTTTCCCCCAGCTTTTTAAAAAAAAATATTCTAAGTGTTTTTGTTCATTTTTTTTTTTTCTAAGTTTATTTTCCTTTTTTTTGTTCATTTTTTTTCTAAGTGTTTATTTTCCTTTTCCTTTTTTTTTCTAAGTGTTTATGTTCATTTTTTTCTAAAAGTTTTTTTAATTTAATTTTTCTAAGTGTTTTTTCCAAATTTAAAATGTTTACTTGTAAATAAAATATTTGAACTTTGATTATGACTTGCATTTTTTTAAAGACAAAACACATGCATACATTTAAAAGCTTTTATTTTGAAAAACTTGAGTAAAATGAAGCAATTCCTCCAGTCACCAGCAGGAAAAACAGGAAATAAAAGCTCCAGCTTTTATTTTGAAAAAGTTTGTAGATTGGTTCCCGTCGATGGTCCAGCATCGTAAAAAATCGAATCTTCTCCACCCCCTGGTGGAGAAGATTCGAAAATTGAAAAAGGGGGGTTAGTACACAGTTAGTTCAAAAAACAATGAGAAGGGCTCACCTTTTATTTTGAAAAGATGAAGTAGTTCCTCCTGTCACCAGCAGGAAATCCAGAAAATAAAAGCTCCAGCTTTTATTTTGAAAAAGTTTGTAGATTGGTTCCCGTTGTTGGTCCAGCATCGTAAAAAATCGAATCTTCTCCACCCCCTGGTGGAGAAGATTCGAAAATTGAAAAAGGCGGGTTAGTACAGTTAGTTAAAAAACCAATGAGAAGGGCTTACCTTTTATTTTGAAAAATGTCACTGGTTCACGTTGACCATCCAGCAGAGAAAAAAAATTAAGGCGTGTGAGCCTATCTGTTCAATGGTGGAATTCTGTAAAACAAGAAGGGGTCAATACATCAAGTTTAGGACAACTTTTATTTTGAAAAATGCATAGATCAGTGCTGGCTTCTACACCAACACCAATCTATGCATTTTTTTCAAAATAAAAGTCAAGACCTTGCAAATATATTTGCATGTGAGGTTTTACCTGACTTGGGTGACATTTTTCAAAGTAAAAGATCTTCCCAATTCAGGTAAAACCTCACTTGCAAATTGTTGAGTAAAAAATATATTCGCAAGGTCTTACCTTTTATTTTGAAAAATGCATAGATCAGTGCTGGCTATTACACCAGGACCAATATGTGCATTTATTCAAAATAAAAGGCAAGAACTTGCAATTTTTTTACTTAACCATTCACAAGGTTTTACCAGAATCAGGGAGATCTTTTATTTTGAAGAGTGCTGTAGCCTCCTGGGTGGAATTCTCCCAATTCAGGTAAAACCTCACTTGCAAATGGTTGAGTAAAAAAAACATTTGCAAGGTCTTACCTTTTATCTTGAAAAAAATGCATAGATCAGTGCTGGATGTTACACCAGAATTAATCTACACATTTTTTTCAAAATAAAAGGCAAGACCTTGCAAATGTTTTTTTAACTTAACCATTTGCGTGAGATTTCACTAGAATCAGGAAGAATGTCTGAAATGGGGGAGTGGTGTAGTCCATCTTGACTTGGGTGGAATTCTGGAAACAAAAAAAAACATTTGCAAGGTCTCAACTTTTATCTTGAAAAATGCATAGATCAGTGCTGGATGTTACACCAGAATCAATCTATGCATTTTCTAAAAATACATTCACAAGGAAGGTTTTACCAGAATTGGGGAAATCTTTTATCTTGAAAAAAAATAAAAACATTTGGGGCCTACTACTTTTGCCTTGAGTTTATCAGTCAATCATTTCAAATCTATTCGTTCTTAAAAAATAAATATCCTAAAAAGAAAAGTTATTTTACCATACGTTTAAATAAGTCAAAAATGACCCTTGCACTATGGTTGAATAAATGCCTCACTTATATTTTGTCAAAACCACATTTAAAACTGAAAGTTAATGGGGTAAAAGTACATGATTGTTTTAATCCATCAAATATTAGCGGTTCCACTACATGGCAGATTATTTAAATTCAGAAAAATGTGAAAAGCCACATTGAAACTGCCAAGCGAAAGCTACTTCTCTTCTTGCCACTATAGTATTTATTTTAAAAATTAAATTCAATAGGGATAAACCTACTTAAAATTTTTCCTTTATCGCAACGTGTCTGGTCTACATTAACCATGACAATTGAATTACTGTTTATCCTTGAGGTCTTTAAGAAAGTTAAGGGGCTAAAATTATACAATTTATTTAAGTGCACAGTGCCACTACATGGCAGATTACTTTTTTTAATTCAGAAAAATGTGAAAAGCTACTCCACTTGCCACTATAGTATTTTTTTAATTAAACTCAATAGGGATGACCCTACTTTAAATTTTTCCTTTATAGCAGCCATGTCTGTTCTACATTAACCACGATAATTGAGGGATTACTGTTTAGCCTTGAGGTCTTTAAGAAAGTTAAGGGGCTAAAAGTATATAATTTATTTAAGTGCACAGTGCCACTACATGGCAGATTACTTTTTTAAATTCACAAAAATGTGAAAAGCTACCCAACTTGCCACTATAGTATTTTTTTTAAATTAAATTCAATAGGGATGACCCTACTTTAAATTTTTCCTTTATAGCAGCCATGTATGTTCTACATTAACCACGATAATTGAGGGATTACTGTTTAACCCTGAGGTATTTAAGAAAGTTAAGGGGCTAAAATTATATCATTTATTTAAGTGCCTAGTGCCACTACATGGCAGATTACTTTTATAAATTCAGAAAAAAATATGAAAAGCCACATTGAAACTCAAGCGGAAGCTACCCCACTTGCCACTATAGTATTTTTTTTAATTAAATTCTATTGGGTTGACCCTACTTTGCAGTTTTTCCATTTATCACGGTCCACATTAACCGCGATAATCGAGGGATTACTGTTAATTCATTTCGCATCCACTAATGCATTTGTGTGGGTGACTTATGCACAGATTTTTGCAATTAAAAAACGCAAAGTCATTTAATGATTTCATTCAAATTTGAATGCATCATGACGAAAAACGAGCCAATTGCGCAAATCCTTAAATACTGAAAGCTGACGTTTAAATATTAAACGGAGAAAATCGGAACTATTCAAAAAATACCCCCTTTGTTATGGCGTCGACCAGTTGATCCTTTCTGGTCGTTTCGGCCACATTCTTGATGTTTCCCAGTAGTCGGTGGTGCTCGTTGAGGGACTGAAACACACAAAGGAATGATTAGTTTTTAAACAAAGAGCGATCGGTAACGCAATGCAGCCAATTTGTTTGCAAACATTTTGCAGTCATGGCTGCATCACGCCAACGGAGCATGCATGCTACCGTCAAAGATCGCTCTTAAGATGAGAACCGGGGCTTCGAAATCCCCAAACGACGACATACAACATGTGCAGCAGCGTCTTCTGCGAAGTTTGTCAGAGTTTCTTCGGGAAATCGTCAGCTCTGAACAGCTCTGCAGTACACGCCCGTGCAGTCTCAATCGCCATTTTGCTGAATGACATCGACTATTTGAACTCCAACCTCGGCCACGCCTATTAAACATAGACAAACACAAAATAGAAATTGTTTTCATAATAACGTGCATTAGTCAGTGTGTGTGTATGTGGGGGGCTGGGGGCGTGGCTCCTTGGTTGGATTTTAATACTTAACAAAAAATACATTGTTTTCATAATAACATGCGTTAGTCAGTGGGCGTGGCGGGGGCGTGGCTGTAAATACGTGTTGATTGGGCTTTCATGCTTAAAAAATGCAGTTTTCATCATAACGTGCATTAGTCAGTGTGTGTGTGTATGTAAAAGGTTATATTCCACTTAGTAATTTTTTGGACAAAATGCTCCATCCACCATTGAAGACTTATTCAGTTAGACATTTAAACATTAATACTTATACTTTTACCTGAACAATTGTGGGAAAATCTTTGCTGGCACTAGGAATTGAACCAGAGACCAGAGAGTTGGTAAACTGATGACTTACCCACTGGGCCACCAACCTATCAGAGAAATCTGTAGTACTTATAGTTTTGTCTCTTTTCACTCCCAGGTCATACTTAGTAATTTATACTTAACTTCAAATGGGGAAAAGTTAGGTAAGATTACAAAGCAGGATTTGAACCCTGGTCCAAAGAGGTGGGAGGCAAATGACTTATTCACTGGGCCACAGGCTTCCAAAAATAATCAGTGGGATTTATTATTTTGTCTGTTACAACTATTAGTATGGTTAGGCTTTTTTCTTTATAAATAATGGCATATATTGTTAGGCTTTTTTTGGGTAAAAGATGACATAGTATAGTAAGGCTTAAAAAATACATAGTAAAAGTAGGCTTAAAAATGACATAGTATAGTAAGGCTTAAAAAACGACATAGTACTCTCATGCCAGTGCGATATTTTCACATGGCTTCATATATTAGTATATTTATAATTCAAAAATCCACGAGTCAACAAACTGTTTATGGGTCCATTACTACCAACCATTTCAACATGCTTTTGAGAGGGTGGACATCCTGGTTAGATAAGAGCATTAAAGTGCACTTTCATTGTGAGTAAACTATTTCCCTATCTTTTAGTATAGTTAACCACATCTTACTTGTACAGGTCAATTGCTGTTTCAAACATGTAGACCATTCTTGTACATAATACAAATAATTGGAAAACACCTACAACTCCAGTTTGGGCACTTTTCAATTTAAGAAAACTCCCCACCTGTATAGCTTGTTCAGCATTTTTGGCCCAGTTCCTTCCAATCATGTAATATCAATTTTCGTTTTAAATTCATCAATAGTTTAACAGCTAATGTGACCACCAGTCATTAACTAATTCAAAAGGCATACAGGGAATGTCTTGTTGATGTCTTTTCCTCCCAGTAGCTCTTTGCACAAGTGACCTTTGCACACATACCAAAACCAGTAAATGCATAAAAACAATAACTACAATGTCATCATTTCTGGCATGATTGATGAATTGCTGTTTGAAGAACATGGTTATTACACATATACACATATATATATATACACATATATATACACACATATATTATACATATATATACATACAAATACATACATATATACATATATAGACACACACACACATACATATATACATATATAGACACACACACACACACACACACACACACACATATATATATATATATATATATATATATATATATATATATATATATATAATATATAATATATATATAATATATAATATATATATAATATATAATATATATATATATATATAATATATAATATATATATATATATATCTATATATCTATATATCTATATATATATCTATATCTATATATATATATATATATATATATATATATATATATATATATATATATATATATATATATATTGATATATATATATAGATATATAGATAGATCTATATTTCCCAGAGAAAGGTCTAGTAAATTTCTCAGTGAGACATAACTCTTTGTTATGCTTTTAGTTTTGAATGCAAAAATGAGCCTTGCTTTAAGTGAACATCTCTGGCCTTTTCGTAAATGTTGACAGTACCCTACCAGGAAGAGCTGAAAAGGAAAATTAAACCCTCGGGCTGAGAGCTACGACGAGGAAGTTGAGTGCAAATTTACTGTTGTTTTTTTTTTTTTCCTTCTTCTACTGCTCTCTGCAGCTACTTCCTTCTATGAGTAATGAGTTGCTTACAATGACGGCTACTTCGCTCATAGTAGTGAGAGACGACAAGCCGTAGAGACGCTCGGAATCTGCTCTGTGATCCTACTTTTGATCAAGAAGGTAACTACTTAAGTACGATTTTATTCCTAAATATTAAATGGGAACATTTTAATTTGAAGCTGATTGTGTTTTAATTTTGTCATTATTTTGATAGAAGACGTTAGGTTGTGTTGTTTACATACTGCAGATGAGTAATGCACTTTCAGAAGAAACTAAAAGTAAACAGAAAGGACCAATGTTCAATTTTAGTTGAATGTGGTGGAGTACTAGTTAGTAAAATATACATTTTTTTCTGCATGTCTTTAGGGCCTTTTTGGAGGGGTCAAAAGGTCAGCCCAACAAATCTCACCTCTCAACATCTTGCAGAACATTATTATTCTTAAATGGAATTTTGCTTCTTGTTCTATTTTATGACTTGCTGTTTTGATAAGGAATTTCCTTCAAAGTATGTTAATTTTTACGCAGATTTTCTCTATCACATCCTTTTTTTAACTTCACGGCTTACATCCTTATGACGTAGCCCTCATTTGTAAAATAAAGCAAAAACTGAATGTTAATGATCTTCACATCAATATTTGTTATAATTTTTCAAATAAAAGAACCACATAAGTACATTTTTTCAAGAAAATGGTTCATAGAGTTAAAAAAAATGACATTACAGAGAAAACCTGATACTATTTTTCAATTCAGAATGCAAGATTGAAAACAAATTACAGAACATCTTCTTGTATTTTGTGGAAGAATTTATAAAAATAACTGTTGATTTTGTTCTATTTTAACCAAAGCCATTCTCCACATTTCTAATTGGAAAATAATTCTGCATCATAACAAAGGCACATAGATATACGTTAGTCCTGCCTGCAAACTGTATTTAATCACATTTTATGGACTATAATGGGCAAGACACGGGATGCGGTTTCGCTCACGTTCAGTAGTGCATGTGCAGCCTGTGAGGCAAGAGAGAATATATAGATATATATATATATATACAGATATATAGCATAGTTTTGATTAAAAACAAAGATATCTGTTATTAATGAAATCTTAAGCTCTTGCTGACTAAACAAATCTAATGACTTTCAACTGTTCCATAACGCAGGTTAAAGACCATGGAGAAATAGATGAACCAAGTAGTTTGGAAAGGAATACGACACAAAAAACAAGGAAATACCCCTAAACTGAACAGTGTCATGGAAGAGCGAAAACAGCACGGCAAAGTGAAGCGGTTTCTCAAGTTGGGTTACTCTCACGAGGACATCGATAGGGTCCTCAAGAGCCTCGATCATGATGCTCAGACCAATGACATTTTAGAGGAGCTAATCAAGACCTGCCACATTCCTACTGGCCAAACAAGTCCCAAATTGGTATCAAGAGGCTGCAGCCCCAGGCCTACCAGACCACTACCAGACAAAGAGACCACTTTGGCTTTCAGACCAGTTGTCATTGATGGGAGCAATGTTGCCATGAGGTGAGTCAATGAGGCTTTTGAATGATATTCAATTCTAATTAGCTTCAGTGTAGCCCAAATAGGTATTTTGTTTACAGCAGGACCAGATAGAACAATAACATTTGAGATTGTGGGGAATTCCATCTTTCCAGGCATTTGATTTGCTGTCAGATTACACGGTTCAAGAATTCTCCTTTAAATTTCATTTTAATCCTGCTTCAATGTCATAAATTATACATAAATGACACGGATTCTCCAAAATTTAAATCTTAAATCCTGCAGTTTTTGCTATGAAAGTAATAAAAGTAATTTTATCAGGAATGATGTACTGGCACTAAAGTCTACCACCACATTTGGCAAAAACTATTTGTCCACTTTACTTACCATTTACTTTATAGTGATGAAGTCTTAAAAATGTTAACAAGTTGCTACTTTTAGTACTTCCTGATATCAGTGTTTGTTTTTTCAGTTCACAATACAGTCAACCCTACTTCCTCTTTAAACGAGCAGGAATTCAAAACGGGATGATTACTTCTTCTATTGATTTTTTTGTTTTTTAAATGTACAAAAAAATTCTCACAGCAGAGAAACACTTTTGTAATAGTGGGAACGAGGAAGTTGTTAGTCGAAAAAAAAGAAGGCCTAATTGTTCTCGGTTACACCTTTATGCTTACTTGCATAACAAGGAAGATCAAATACAAATTAAAGTATTTGATGGGAGAGCCAGGTACTTTAACAAAAGTGCGTAAACTTTTTTTCAAATTCACCATCCGTGTTCCAAAATCGCTATGCAGGGCCAACCGTGTGCACGATTCACATATTAAGTAAAACATTTAAATTCTCGTTAAATTCAACTATTAACACAGTAACAATAGAATTAAACTGTCTAGCAACAGCTAAGTATAATCAGGGTAATCTGTCAAAGCAATTTTTGTTGTTTTTTTAATAAAAATAAAATATTCTCTCTCATCAAGTGTTGTAGAACAGCCAAAAAACCCACAATTTTCATTTTTAATTTTAACATTAACGCGCACTGCACTATAAGGCGCACCCTCAATGAATGACATTTTTCCCATATATAAGGCGCACTGGATTATAAGGCGCACCCCTCAATGAATGACATTTTCCCATATATAAGGCGCACTGGATTATAAGGCGCCCTGTCTATTTTGGAGAAAAATCTAAGACTTAAGTGCGCCTTATAGTCGTGAAAATACAGTACTTTTTTGTTTGTTTGGCTTTTTAATGCAATTTCAAAATAAGATACAAGATATAGGAAGTGTATATTTGTTTTAGGAGCTGTTTGATTTTCTTAGATTTTTTAATTTTGAATTTTTTTATTGTTTTGTAACTTGATTTTCTATTGTACTCTGAAACAAAATGTTCCCATTAAGGCATTTGTATAGAACCATTAATATCAGACTATTAATAGATGTTCTTATAGAGGTGCCATTATATAGAGTTCCTATTGCTATTAACAGTACTTCCTAAATGATGTTTTGCATAAGTGTCACTGCGATGCCTACTTCCTTAAAAAAATGCAGAAGAGTTTGTTTGTAAACGGCTCAGCAGGACAAAGCAATGCTACAGTTAACTATAAAACGTGTGTGTGTGTGTGTGTGTGTGTGTGTGTGTGTCTATATTTGTAGTCATGGGGACAAGAAGGTGTTCTCATGTCAAGGCCTGCAGATGGCAGTGAACTGGTTTTGGGAGAAAGGACTGCGAGACATTACAGTGTTTATTCCCCTGTGGAGGAAGGAGCAACCACGGCCCGAGGCCCCAATCACAGGTAAGGAAGTTCACATATCTGATCATTGCAACATGACCTGCTAGTTTTCATTAAAAAAAACTAATTCAGACTGAAGTCAGAACAAAGCCAATTTCACTGCTGTGGTTCCCAATACAGTGACGCCTCGACCTACGAGTGCCCCGACATATGAGCAATTTGAGATACGAGTTAAAGACCAAACAAGTTTTGATATACGAGCAGAGAGTGGACGCCAGGCCTGAAGTCAGTTGGGATGGGCTCCAGCGCTTGTTCAGAAAATAAATGAAAATAGTCATGGGTACCAAAACGTTTTCAAAAGAATAAACCATCATCCCAAATATTATCTCATAGCTTGGATTAGCCTGACCCGGTTATTTGTAGACAGTTAAAGAGAGTGTAACAATGTTATTACTATTTGGCAAATCTCCTATTGCATAAAATTTGGAATCTGTGGTTGATCTTTTTTTTTTCCATGTGCCTGCCTGACAGATCAGCACATTCTCCATGAGCTAGAAAAGAGGAAAGTCTTGGTGTATACACCATCCCGTTGTGTGAACGGCAAGAGGGTGGTGTGCTATGACGACCGCTACATTGTGAGGCTAGCTTATGACGTAGACGGCATCATCGTATCCAACGACAACTACCGTGACCTTCAAATGGAGAATGCCCAATGGAAGAAATTCATTGAGGAGAGGCTACTGATGTACACATTTGCCAATGACAAGTAAGACAAATATAGTAGTACACCATTTCTATCATAGGTACGGAAGTCCATCAAAAAAAAAAAATATATATATATTTGTTGGGGGGAAAAGCACAAATGCAAATTGTCCAAAACACACACGCAAATAGCCACAAAACAAATGCAAACATTCCATAAATATTATCAGTATATGGGTACTTCTACTGTTTTTGATGATTTTTTTTTTTGTGTGCTGGCACAGGTTCATGCCTCCGGATGATCCTTTGGGAAGAAACGGTCCCACCATTGATGACTTTCTACGAAAGAAGCCCAAGAATTTGGACAACAAACTGCAACACTGTCCTTATGGTTGGTTGCTGTCCCATCTTACCCTATTAGTTTTTAGAAAAACACTACCAAATCATGTATAGTTGTATCTTATTTCCTGGCAAATAAGCCGTATTTGTACCAAAAAGTAAAATGACTGAATCAAGGGTATGGCTTAGAGCGCTGCTATATCTTTTACACCAGTAGATGTCTTCAAATTAACATTTACTCTTTGTTGGTTATTTTCTGTTTTGCAGTAAGAAAATAACCATAACTGAATTAATTCCTTATTATATTGACCTTAATAATAGGCTTTTGATTCATTCAGTAGCTCAGAAATACCACGTGCGATGACTTTTCTTAAGATTTTCCTTTCAAAGTAACACATTTGTACTCACTCCCTTTCAAAACCATGAATTTACAAGTGAAAGGTGCGGCTTATATGCGAAAAAAATATGGTATATCATCATTGATCATCTGAATGCAACACAATGGGCTGACATCAACTCTCTTTCAGGAAAAAAGTGTACGTATGGCATTAAGTGCAAGTTCTTCCACCCGGAAAGGGCGAACCAGTCGCAGCTGTCGGTGGCCGATGAGCTCAGAGACAGAGCCAAGACGTCAGGTTACAAACCAAGCACGCAAGACATCCATGCGTATGCACGTACACCTTCTACCAACAAAGATGAGTCTCTGCAAAGCGACCACTTAATCATTCAGCCAGACGCTAGCGGCCTTAGAAGCCCATTAGGGATTCTACCCTGGACAACAACAGAACCAGATGAGGCATTCAGCTCACTGGACAGTTGCGTGTCCCAACTTTCCATTCAGGAAGGGTCTTACAACATGAGCAGGACTCCATACAGCTACAGCAGTGGGGTAGGCAGCTTTAGCCTGAGTCACGACGAAGTCTCCCTATCGGGATCATATAGTGGCGGTAACCATTGGTGGTCCGAAGGAACATACTACTTTCCTCCAAATAGCAGTGAGCACCCTACATGCGCCAGCTGTGTGTGTCCTCACCATCACCAAGTGCCCCACAGTGCTCGCCACGCTGCATGGGCTTCCTGCCCAAGCGTGCCTCTACAACGGCAGCAGAATCCTTCACATTTTTCAGAAACACAGTATTTTGGACAGCCCACACACAGGCAAAGTCAAAGCCTGCCTAGGGACCCACGGCTACACAACAATCACTTCAGCAATCCGTCCGGCGAACTACGGAAGGAGATGAGAAGCCAGCTGACTACACTGTTCCCAAAGGACATTGTCGAAGGAGTCATGGACGCTTTTCCGCACGTGTCAGACATGTCTGAATTGATCTCGCTCATCCAGAACTACAGGAGTAGCCACATTGCTGTCTGATTCTTGAAGCATGTGACTGTAACCTACTGATAAATGATACAGATAAGTGCTTCTAAGTCATTAATCCACTTGTTTTCCTTTGCGGTTAATTGGACTGACAACACAATTATATACCGTATTTAAAGACAGGTTTTGTGTCTCCCATTATACATAATGGCTGCACATTGTACTTTTAAACCGGCAGAAGGCAGTTTCACCAGAAGTCGTGGATAACGCGCACCCGAACTTCTCTTCAGATTTTTGGTTAGAAAACAATTGCACGTTATATTCGAATAAATACGGTAAAGGCAAAGCTAGGCAAGGCATGTGAAACCATTACGATCCGTTGCCAAACACAAGACGGGTAAAACTTTTAAAAAGTTGTCCAGAGAAGAGTGGAATCAATTGTTTGGTGAATCTGATAATGGTGAATCAGACTTTGACATTTTTTTTTAAAAATATTATAATGATGAAAGACTCTAAGGATTTAAAATCGTAAAATCCATTTGAGAATTGTGCTCATACCGATAGTTTAAGAGCTTAAGAGTGCAGCCAATTTGCGACATCAGTTAAACAAGAGGTGGGCAAACTATTCCAGAAAAGTAGGTGTGGGTTTTTGTTCCAACCTATACTAGACATTGATTGGACACTCTAAAATTGCTCCTAGGTATGCATGTGAGCGTGAATGGTTGTTTGTCTCCTTGTGCCCTGCGATTGGCGGACCACCAATTCAGGGTGTCCCCCTCGCCTCTGGCCCCGAAGTCAGTTGAGATAGGATCCAGCACCCTCCACGGCTCTAGGGAGGATAAAGCAGTTCAAAAAGTGAGATGAGACAGCCTAAACTTGATGTAACATAATATAAATTTTCTTGGCTCTTTCCAATATGTAAATGTGCAATGCACTATGCTTTTAACAAGCTAGAACTGAGTTTTTAAAATGAAGCAGCAAGTGTTGTTTTCTCATGTTGCCTCAAAGTGAGGAAAGTTATGTGTATAATATTGGTACATATGTGGTTGTTGTTTTTTTTAATTCAATACAAATATTTGAATCTGTCCCCGAAGCTTCGTTCTTGGCAACTACAAGTAAAAATTGTTATTTAATTTGGCTTAATTTTAAGGTATCATTAAAAAACTGGGTGGAAATATTGTAACCATGTTATAAAAACACGACAGAATCCAAACCAAGGCTGTTCTCAAAAATCTGAATAGATTTTATTTCTCTTTTTTTTTTAATTCATATTTTTACAAATAACTTATCTGTTACAAAGAGTTTTCCCAGATAAAAACAGACACCTTTTACATATCAAAATTAGATTTTTCGCCATTTGATAAAAAAAAAACCCAATAAAGTTGCAAGTGAAGCTGAAATGTTTTTGTTTTAGAGTGTTTTGAAGAAAAAAAAAGTAGATAAAGATTTGGCATGAGGCACTTCAGAGAAAGGCTCTTGTTTATCTTGCCTGGATTTAAAATGATGTTATAAAATATTGAGTAAAAAGGTACAAATTGATGTTTTAATGAAACAAATATAAATCAATTTTATATTTTGAACAAGGGGCAAAAAAATAGAAAAACAAATTCTAATTTAAGTATAGAAGAAACTCCACCAAAAGTCACGTAGTGCTCATTTAAAGTTTCCCTCAAAGTAAAAATTCTGACCTTTTTTGAGGACACTTGACATAGTCACAATGAACCTCAGTACCGCAAAAAAAGGAAACATTTAAAAACAAAAAAACTAACAAATCTGACATTTTCCTTAACTAACGGAAGAGCATTGAAATGTGAAAACTAGACTGGAAATGTTGTCCCAAAAATAATCCAATTTTCCAGTTGTAAGATTTAAAAAAAAAGTCAGAAATCAATTGTAATTTCTTGCATTTATGTTATTCCAGGTGGAATAAAAAAAATATTTTGATATCCCACAGAACTGAATGTGGAACTTGTTGAAAACTGCAACTAAAAGCGAAGGGATGTGTCACTCATCAGTTTAACAAGAGGGAAACTAAACAAGTAATAAAGTCTATAAAGCTATACTTACAAGAAAAATACATGTGATTCATAGTGTGATGAAGGGAGATTCTAAAATTATGTACAGTAAAAAGGACTTTCTGTACACAAAGCATGCAATTTGTCATTATTTAATTGGAAAAAAAATAGATGGGGTAGAGGGGCATGATAGCAGTGATGCTGCAAGTTTCCCCTTAGACGTCCTTTCCAAACAGCAAACCGACTCTGGTAGTTTTCCCTTCAGATAAGAGAGCGGCATTTGTTTTAAACCCCTCAACAAGCCGCCGCCACCACAGAAAAAAGTCTGTTCAGCAAAAGGCACATGCAGCTGTGCTGTGTGCGTTTGATACTGCAAGAGGGCTTGTAATACTGAGAGTGGGAGCAGCTAGTTAAACCCCCCCTCCACTCGTGTAGGAAGGGGGATAGGGGGTTGAGCAGGGGGAAAAAGGACCCCACACAATGGGAGCGTCTAATGTGAGGTATAATCCAACTGTGCCTGCTTTAAGGAAAAAACACAAGCTGTAAACAGTATCCAGTCAAACCTTCAGGAGGACAGCGTTCTGATTCAAGCAGGCGGAGGGGGTAGGCGTGGCTTCTTTGGCTCAAAAGTCCCGTGGGAGATCACACTCTTCACAGCGGTTGAGGGCCGGGTGGTTGAAGAAGGTACAGCCGCTGCAGCTCCACTGCGTCCCCTCCTCTTCTTCCTGTACTGCCATGCTCTTGCTGTCTGTTGGGGACATGAAAACAGTTCTAGTGTCTAAATCCATAAATTCAAATCATATTTTCAGAAGCGGGACAATTTGTCTTAAATGCACCTGAGCGCAAATAAAACTATTGTATTTACAGTGTTCCCTCGCTACTTCGCGGTTCAGAGCTTTGCGTTTTTTGGGGGAATTTAAAAAAAAAAAATACAAATGATAGTACCTTATAGTGCGGAAAATACATTTCCCGCAGCACTGATTGGCCATGCAATGTCAAGCGGGTTATGCTCTCGTGTATAGACATGATAACTCAATGTAGGCTGATTGGACACTCTAAATTGCCCCTAGGTTTGAGTTTGAGTGTGAATGGTTGTTTGTCTCCTTGTGCACTGCGATTGGCTGGCCACCAATTAAGGGTGTCTCCCACTTCAGCTGGGATAGGTTCCAGCACCCCCCGTATTTTTAGTGTGGATCAAGCGGTTCAAAAAATGAGATGATTGTACTTTTCAATATTAAGCTCAACATAAAAAAAGACCTTAACAAAGCATTTACATAATGGAGTATTCTTACCTCTTTTTTGACAGAGATCAATTTCTTTGGTGAGGCATTCAATGTCGATTTGTAATAATCTGTTTTTGCATCGCAACTGCTTCATCTCCTCGATCTGAGACAAGCGGGACAAGAGCAGAAGGTTAGACTCTGTAATGTAGAGGTTTGAAGTTATTGTTGATCAACTTCTTCTGTGACAAATTCATGAACCACTAACTTACCACATCCCAATGGAGCTCTTTTAGTATTGTAACTACAACTCCACTGGGAGGAATTGGCTGTCAATCGTAATCTATCATGTAGCATCGGCCCTTCTGACTACCACAAACAACTCATTCTTGCACTACTTTCCCAAGGAAGTTGGACGAAATGTTTAGTCCAAGGACACACCAATGTGCATAAGCCAAAACTGGATTGGAAACAATGACTTTTGAATGAAGGACGACCCACTGAACTGTCTGCACTGCTGTTGTCAATTGCAGTTGTCTCATTTTAGATCTGACATTCTTATTCCCCCCTAAATCCATCATAACATAAATTGCTATTGTTCTCTATTGAAAAAACACAGAAATAGGCTTACAGAAGGAATTTGGTGGGCAGAGTTTGATCTCTCCAGTCGTCTCCTTGTCAGGTCATTCTCCATTTCATTGACCTCCTCTTTTAGCTTCTCTAGCTTCTTCTTCTTTAACTCCAGTTCATGCCAAAGTCTGTCCATTCGTGCCTTTTGATGGACCAACAATGCTGAGAAAAAGAAAAATAATTAATTTCCATATTGAATATTGAAATGGACAACAGCTAAAAACAGGCGGGGATCGCAAAATGACCTCAAAAGGATATAGTCCCAAGCACACACCATTTATCAATTATTTTGAGATTGAAATTGCTGTTTTTTGTTTTTCTTTTGCAAAAAACATGGTATGAAAGCCACTTTTCCACCATCCAGAAGCTCAAAGATTGAGAAAACCTAACTATGTAATGGCGCGACCAACATATATACGTTGAATAGGTTTCTATGCGGTAACTCAGAGTTGGACCAGCTGAATGAGTCAGAAGTAGCAACATGTCAAAAATTGAAAACGCGGCATACTTGTGGTGCACTGCCAACCTTATGTGGGAGATGGTGATTTGTTTTTCTTAGCTATGCATGTACCTCCTATGTGTACTTGATTAGAGTTAATATATATTTGTGTTTAATCTTCAATTGCTGCATTACTGATTTCCGGGTGACTTAAAACGCACCTCGTGTTAAAAAAAAAAAAGAGGGCAAAGTGCAGTCTCATCAGAAAAAAAGGAGTTTGTTGCACACTTCTAAAGGAAAATAAAGTTCAGAATCCCAACAAAAACTACTACGCAGACCTTTGTTGTTTCGAGCTGCAACACATATTTGTCCTATGAAAAGTACTTGCGTGTGTTGCATAGGTGGAAAAGTGTTGACGGATTGGGCAAAATTCCTGGCCAACTAAGTAGGTTATATATACGGTGTTAATAGTTTCAAGTCTTTGTGTCCTGGCAACCCTGAGGTGCAGTGCGCCAGTGGCTTATGATCTCTATACTTTTGCGTCGGCAGTGCCTCGTGTACATAAGATATAATACATTAATATTGCTGGTTGGGGAAGCCATGCGCTATAACACAGCTGGATTTCAGTATGAAGACCAAATACATTTGTTTACTTCTTTTTACTGATGTAAAAGAGCCCGTAATGTTTAACTTATTATGCAATAAGGTGGCAAAAGTTACCTTTGACATAATGTGACACATCTGAACCAACAGAATGGAAAGATTTTCTTTGTTTCTGTTTCAAGAGAGTGCCTATTTAAACACAATTGATTTTTGGCATAGATTTCAAAAAAATTCCTAAGTGGCAAATCAGAACATGACCTTTAAATATTTTTGGTATTTCAGTCAGTCTTCTTTTTCTACTTCCTAGGAAATCCAGCTCTGTACCAGTGAAACCAATACCAAACAAAATACAAAAAAACAGACGGATAGATTTGTTGTGTTTTGGTACTGGTCTTGCTAGTTCGGAAATTAGTAAATGCTGTATTTTTAGCAGAGCCTTGTCACATATACACTAGTTTGAAATCAATGGTAATTCACAGCTCTGGAGATGATTTTAATTCAAATGCACCATCATTAAAACAGGGTAAATATAACATGACAGTGACAAGTTTTTGAAGGAAATTCAGAGACCACAAAGCCGATGAGGGTCAGCAAAAGAGTCTCATTGTGAAGACCCTCCTATTGGGAGTGACGGTAATATAAGAATCACAGCCAGTGACTCACATGTAATTTAGTCAAAAGCCCAAATAAGGAAGAACTTGTGTGCTCCGACACGTTTGATTCACTATAGGATCTACTGTGCTCTGGCTGTTGTAACAAACATAGCAGCATCTAATGGTTACAACTAACACTAGAGTCATTCACAGGCACTCAACAAATAAGTCTCCTTTGCTTTTATCTGACTACCTTTAAAACTGACTGAACATTCGCAACAACTAATGCAACTAAGACAACTAATGCAACTAATGAGCTTCTTGGCAGGAACAGATGGAAAAACAATTCAGACTTGTCAGGGGTTTAAAAAAATTGCTACGTCTCTAAAAACAAACCTTTTATCCTTAAAACTAATGTGCATGTTGTATTAAAGAAAGTGTTCCGAAATACAGTGGAATAAAAGTTTTATTAACTGTGATTTAGAAAAAATTAAGGGGTTTACCTTGCGTGTATGCAGCATCATCAGAGCCCATGCTGAGTCTTCGAGGCTCGCTTGGTCTCTCCTTGTGTGGTGAAAGTGGGTCTGAAAGATGGAGGGGTTCTTGTTCGGGAAAATGATGGTCTGCCGCTAAAGTGAGGAGCCTGTTGGGCTCAAAGGTAGGAGACACAACCCCGGGGGACACTGCTGGGGGCTTGTTGGGAGACACAGTGATTTTGAATGTATATTTTGTGTTGGGCTGAGTCACCACCACCCGTGGCGAGGAAGCCGGATTTCCAACGCCCAGTGAAGTCCGGGATTTAGGCGGATGATGGTGGATATAAGCAGGTCCCATACTCACCTGGCCTCCAATGTTCCTTGCACCTGGAGGCCCCTGGAATGGAGAGTTAGCTGAGATGTAGACTGTGGGGGGGTTTCTACCTCCACCATCATCACTTGAGGAGGCATTTGCTGAAATGTAAAATTTGGGTTGTGAACGGGATCCGGCTGAGGCAATTAGAGTCTCCTCAGAAGGCGTGGTAGCAGCGGTAGGCGGGCTAGCAGAGCTGTAAACAGTGGGCTGGCTGCGACTCAGACCTGAGCCTCCAATTGAGAGGGGGTTGCTAGGGACAGTAGATACCCCAGTTGAGGAGGAGGAGCAAGAGGAAGGACAGGACGATGAGGTGGAGGACGAACGGGACCCACTGCCTGTACGAAGGACAGCTGTTGTTGTGGTGGAGTTGCTCCTCTGGGGAGATTCAAGTTTGATCTCAATCTGATTTTTCCGCGGGCCGGTAGAGATGTTCTGGATGTTGTACTGGCTGATAGCAGAGAGCGTGGTGGGCAAGACAGAAGATGAGGACGACGAAGTGGACGAGCAAGATGAGATCCCAGATGAAGATGCTTGACTTCCAGAGGGAAATATGCTGGGTGCTTGGGGATTTGTTGGGGAGCTGATTGGCATGTAGACATGAGATGTCTGGTGACCCTGGGAGTGATGCTGTGAGGTATGCGATGAAGGGGATTGCTGAAGCCCGGCCCAAGACCCAGACAAGGATGAGGGATGAGATATCTGATAGATTTGCTGCTGAGGCTGAGAGGTGGGGCTATATTGGGTCCTGCCTCCTTGCTGATGGTTCTGTCGAGTCGTACCACATTGGCTCACATGGGGCCTAATATAAATAGAGTTACCCTGTGGGCTGCTTAAACCTGACTGTGGCCCTCCATGTATGTGTAAAGAAGTAGGAGTGTTGCGGCCTGTCTGAGGAGCTAGAGTCACAGTAATGGGGTTGAAACGTGGTGTTTGTTGGAGACCCATGTTTGTTCCTTTGACACCCATAGGGTAGAGTCCAAGGTGTTGTGGAGGCTGTGGTTTGCGCGAAGGCTCCATTGCACCAAACACATTGAGAGTGGGTGCCCCCTCAACTGGAGCAGAATGATGGTCCTGCTGAAAGAAGTTACTGTTGGGTGCTTGGCCTCGCTGCAGGGGCCCTTCGCTCAGGCTGTGGGTCAGAGTTCGACTGCCGTTCATTCTCAAGCCGTCTCTCAATGGGGCCACATGCACATTCTGAGACTGCAGGCCCAAGTTCAGCTGGGTCATGTGATTACGGAGCCGGATAAAATTTGGGTTATCGGGAAATTTGATGTTTTCTTCTTCGCTGTACAAGTAGACTGGACTGACCTGGGACAAGTATTCGTAGCACGCGCCTAAATTGTTGTTATTCTGGGAGAGAGAGACAAAAAAAAAAACAAGATTAATTTTCATTCATTAAGTGAAAATTATTGGACATTTAACCTATAGTATAGTATCGTAGTAGTAAGTATATTATAATGGAAGTAAAGACAAAATAACAGAAAACATTTTTGTTGATGTAGCTTTAGTATTTTTTGTAGTTACTTCAATTTTTCTCAATGTGATTCTCCTGATTCTTCTGCAGGCAAAGGAAGATGCCGTGTGGTGTGTTTCATAGCCTTTGTTACAGGTATATGTACATATGTACAGGTACATAGTACAAGTGATGACATGGGCCATGACATACTGGCACATTTTGATAAAACACCTTTTTACCCCAAGCAAAAACAATGGAACCAAGTATAGCTTGGATGAAAGATTGGAAATCTGCCTACCTTCAAAACACACTGAGACACAACACCCTCTGGGACTTCAGGGAACTTCTGGCACAGGTCACGCAAAACCTGAATGTCAATATGGTGGCTTTCCTGGGCCATTCGTATGTTGCCAGGTCTGATTTGAGGGTTCTAGTTGGCGGATTGTTGCATTAGTTGTACCAGCGAAGACCCTTCATCTTGAACATATTCTGGCAAGAAAATGAAAGAAAAAAAGTAAAAATCATGAAAGAAAATGCAGATTTAATCTGTACCCATACTCTATCAAACAGAATGATAGAGACTCACAAAACATCACAGTTCATATCATATATAAACATACCTATACATATACATACAACATGATAGACAGTATGCAATTAAAATGGATATATATATATGTATAGGAAAATCATTGATCTTTTAATCTTTTATTTAAACTACACCAGAATTAGGGAAGGGAAGCAGTGATAAATTTAGGACATAATTAATGTATAGCACATACTGTACAAGACTGTTCTGATTCCACTCATCTCCAGAACAGAAAACCACATTTTATGTGCACAACGCAAATTGTTCCAAACTGTGCCCCTCGGTGCACACAAAATAAGGATCAACTTAGCTAGACAGCCTGCTCAGCTTTTAGTTGCCCGCATTTAAAAATCAACATTTGGCATGCCCATGTGAGCGTGCATGTGAACTCTACAAACATGTACTACTGGTGGTGAGGCGATGTGTGTACGTGTGTGTGTGTGTGTGCACAATCAAATATTCTTCAGTACCGCTGCTTGCAGCTGCCAAATGATGTGGAGCAGGAAACACAAAAGTTTCCCAGGTTTATGCAACAGTCAAGGGAAAATGGATATGGTAGGAGGTCCGAAAAACATGGATGAAAATCTCTTGGTCTCTATATGTACTCTGGCTACTTTGCTTCATCAGTTCATGGTTAAGCTCCATTCACATGGAAGATTTTGGCATTTGCAATTCCAGATCCTACATATTTTAAATTTGACATTAAGATTAAAATGACAGTCATTGTGAAAAATCTGATTGGCAAAAAAATTAAATAACTTGGCTTCAAACATAAGAACATGCACACTTAACAGAACAAGATGAGTGATTTTGGATCAAATCAAATTTTTTCATGGGCTGTAATCGGCTGAAAACACAAATTAGATTGTTTTTAATCTCTTATATTAAAACTAGTTTGCATGAAATGCATTGGTTTGAAAAAAAATAATGAATATTGTTATTTTAATATACTGCATTTACTCGCGTAGAAGCTGCTTTTGTCGGACAAAAATATGATGACTGAATCGAGGGAACAGTTTATATGCGCATAAAAACACGGTCATAAAAGCAAAGACCATGTATAACGCCTACCTAAACTTTGATTCCATTATTTTGGTGCTAAATTTTGCGCATTACACTTGCACAAATATGGTACTTTAATGGTAAGACAAGTTCCTAACTTATATGTTTGTTTTGCAAATTTGGACAACAAACAGTAATGTTCACTGCAAATGACATTCTCAAAATGTCAATGACATTCACAAAAAAAAAAGTACAAACTATAAATAGGCACTATAGAAAATAATGGTTTCAAATGAACTGGAAAAATAATTGTAACAAAATGTAAGTTATCACAATCAAATTGCTAATGAAACTATAAAATAAAAAATATATATAAGTTCAAGTTCTTGAATAAAATAACATCTAGGTTTTTTTCCCACATTTACAAGCACAGATGTACGGACAGGGATTCATGCTGGGAACTTTGTCCAGCTAAATTTAGACTTTGGGTGGCAGTTTCGTGCATCAACACCCTTGGTTAGCCAGTTAAACACAACACAATGCAATGGTTTGCCGTGGGGCACTTAGTATGTGACATGCCAAGTATGCCAGTCAAATCTTCACCCTTTGTTCCCTTATGAAAAGCACTTAAAATACGGCAACATGCTTTTCTCACAGAGACGACAAGACATTAGCAGAACTTCTGTCTTTGGGTCGATTCATTCAATAGGTTCACCCCACCACTTGTGTCATTCAGTCTTACCACAAACATTCATAAGGCTTTGAGGCACCCAATCAAATATGGATAAAAATGCGGTGACAGACTGTTACCCTTTAAAGAGCTTAGTAAGAGCACTATCTGACAAAGTATAATCTAAACCATCATATTATTGGAATAGCATCGATAATAATTCAGACTTGATATTAAGTCTGTGTGTATGGGGAAGTTGAGTGCCATTTTGGTTCAGATTCGTTCTACTGCGGTTACCTTTATATGCCTGGCTCAGGAGAAAACAAGCAGCCGGAAATGCTTCCTGCAGCTGCTTGGAGTATCATTTCAAACCTTGAGGCCAACCAAAAGAAAAAGAGGAGCCAAGTCATGTTATTTCTCTGAAGCTAAGATGCTATTGTGCATTTAGTCAGTTTCGAATTTGTTCATTCTACACTTGTCTTTTCCAGCGAATGGACACTTTTCATCTGTGATCAAGACAAACAACAGTTTCTTGATATGCAAAGTGATTTACAAGATAAAATCATGTGAATTAGGGCTTGGCTGAAATTTCATATTTTACAATATTCTATGAATATGGTCTGAAAATGTTCGATAATATTTGATGCTAATATAAATTGAGAAGCAAATCCTGTTTGTTCAGTTTCCGTATTGATTAAAATGATTTGCACCAAATTCAATCACCTGCCACCCAGTTCCTGGACTCAACTGATCTACTTTCTTAACTTTCTTGTTGTTTTCTTGTTGAATGAGCATCACTGCATAAAGTATCCCAATGCCATGCTCAATTCAAAATCTTACAAACTAATACTCTTGGAGTGAATACACACTGTAGACAGTTAATTGAATTTAGGTCACCAATGAAAAGCAGAACAGCCTTTCCTTGCACCACAATCTCAAAGAATATATACCTAACACACAAGCGCGTACCAATTGAATTGAGCGCAAACCATTCATGGCACTTGTCCATGACATGTTAGAATGTTATGATGTCAGCCAATGAACATGCCTAATAGTTTCACATAAAACACTTGAAAAAAAATCAAATCATCTGGGATTATATATCAATTTAAAATAAGTAAAACCTTGAGATACGAGTTTAATGCGTTCCGGGACCGAGTTCGTATGTCAATTCACTCGTATCTCAAATACATTTTTCCCCATGTCCTCCGACTACCAGTAGTAAAATTGTCCTCTGTAGAGGACATTTGTAAACTTAAATATCTTCCACGCAGTGCCTCCTATCGATTGTCATCATACACTTTCTTCTCACACCCTTCATTTCACGGGCTTGCTTAGAACCCATTGTTTTTTTTTTTTTTACCAAATTCAGCATCAATTAAAGCAACAACAAAAACACGTAAAAATTTCAAACTGTACCGCCGATGCTTTACGACTACAGTCATCTCTCACCACTTCACGGATTCAGTGGGTCACAGCAGTCAGGTATCGCAAACTGCTTATTTGGTTTATCATTTGCACAAGGCAAGGTGCTTCCATTTATAAAGGGCAAATTGGTGCAAAACATTTGCCAGTGTTGGATTATTTATGAAATACAAATTTTACCATGACCCATACAGGAGTTTCCATTGGCAATGATGAATGACAACAAACAAAGGGCATTTCAGGTCTACCACTTTGTCTACCACATCGTGACCATATATTTTCACAGTAGGACATAGAGCAAGGGAGTACGAGTGCCCGAGGCCCAACCCCTCACTAACTCTAGATCAAAGCCCTTCTCATGGTCAGTGAACACAACTTGTGAGATGAAAGACTGAAGGTGAGAAGGAAACGTTTGCAAGGAGATGAGAGACAACAGTGTCACAATTTAGCAACACTGTAACCAGCATGGTGACAAGAGTGCTTGCTGTTGGTATCGTATCAGGAATATAGTAATAAGTAAGATCGTGGTTGGAAAAACTGATTGTTATTTATTATAAATCTTAATATAGTGTAAAAAATCACAAACAATTAGGCTAACTTCATATTGGGTCCCAAAATAATGATCAAGTCTAATGTGATTTGATTTGATTAAATGGGCAGCCCTAATGCCAATGCATCTTCTAGTATATCAGGAGACTAGTGTTTTAGCAGACATGCTACAGACAAACTGGGACACCCGTCTCCTCTCAACCCCTAAAACTATTATGGAGGCTCAGGATGTCGTGTAAGCTCTGGAAACACTTTTGGAGCTATCAGTACTTGACTTTAGATTATAGAGCAGTGGGGATAAATTCAAACTAGGTCATTTTTTTAATATATCCTTTTACACACTTAAATCATATCATGTGAAATAGTGTCAGTAATAATGTTTATTCAATTCACTTGATGGTGAATCTTTAAATCTCATTATATTTGTATTATGACAATAAAAGCATTGAATTGACTTACCGCTGGCGTTTATAGAGGCTACTTATATATCTTTTACAATAGAAGAATATACAATACAACACAGAGGAAGCTTAATGCGTAAAAGCAAACTGGTATTTAAAAAACATTCTTATCAGAGGAAATGTTTGTCAGTGTGTCTGCTCTGCACTTGCAAGAAGACCCAAGATAAGGACTTATAACTGCAAACCTGTTTGCTGTCACTCTAGTTGTAGCAGTAGTACACAGGAAATGAAACATGAGAAGATTCTCATCATTTTAGAAAGAAAAAGAACTGTTTTGGGCTATTAAAGTTGTTTCTATTCTATTCTTATTTGAATGGCTAAAATAATACCAGTATTGATAGAATGTCCCCATGTCAGGTGGCCTCATCCTGGCGTTCCTGGGTTTTATTCATATATTTCTGCATTTAAAAAATCATGGGTGGCCCGACGAGTTTTTTCATGCACCATACGGTTTAATTTTTTTTCTTGAATTTCATTCATAGACATCAAAATAAATTTTGTTGGTTAGTGCATTGGCCTCACGGTGGTTCGAACCCATGTCGATCCACCCGGGTTTTCTCCAATATCATATTTTCTCGCATATCATATTAATGCCTCAGTGTATGAGCCACACCCAATTAATTGCTTTAAAATTGTTGAATTTTACAATTTCTCTCGAAATGATGCCCCGTGTTGCGAGTGGTTAATGCGTTGGCCTCACAGTGGGGTCCTGGGTTCAAATCCACGCCGGTCCACTTGCATGTTCTCCACAGTCATGTGTGGGTTTTCTCCGGGTACTCCGATTTCCTCCCACATTCGAAAGACATTAATGGTAGACTGATTTGACACTCTAAATTGCCTTTAGGTATACGAGTGAGCGTGAATGGTTATTTATCTCCTTGTGCCCTGCAATTGAGGGTGTTATCCCCCACCTCCGGCCCGAAGTCAGCTGGGTTGGGCTCCAGCACCCCCGTGACCCTAGTGGGGATAAAGTGGTGCAGAAAATTAGATGAAGAAAAAAATGTGTAAAAAAGCAGACTCCAAGGTGGCTTATCTACAGCTCTATTTGGTTTTCTGAAGGAGGCTGTGTATGCAAAATTGACAATTGACAAAAATCTAATCCTGAAAGACAAATTTGCATAAAAAAACAACAACAACCCCTATTCTTGTTTGCACAGCAAGTGCAACAAGTGTGTACTTTAAACACCGCGTTTAAATCTCATTGCATTGTCTCATGCATTGCAGTGGGAAGTTTATTC
The DNA here is from genome assembly GCF_051989575.1 of Stigmatopora nigra. Classification (NCBI taxonomy): domain Eukaryota; kingdom Metazoa; phylum Chordata; class Actinopteri; order Syngnathiformes; family Syngnathidae; genus Stigmatopora; species Stigmatopora nigra. The sequence goes on along the minus strand of NC_135509.1, from coordinate 3,637,642 downwards.
ACATGTGACAAACATCATACAGTAGTGTGCAAACAACAGGTGATCTGCCTATCAAGACAACAGAATGAATTGTAATAGTGAATCAAGACTAATGAATTAAAAGGGACTTACTTTGTTTAAGGGCTTGTGAAATATCGGTTACTTGGTGCTGCAACGAATTCATAGTTTTAACCTTTCCATCCATTCAGACGGCTCGACTGAGCTCGATGGAAAAAGTATTCCAACATGGATCCTCGGGAAAGCGTGGCAATTTATATTTAAGTCTTAACATTTCAAAAGATGGAGGGAATTTTAGATTGTCTAGGTTCATCTCAGATCCAAAGCCACTCACCCAACAACAACAAAAAAAGTTACTTAGCTAACGCATCTAGCAAAAAAAGTAGTACCGCATTTTCGACACCTCCAAAAAAAAAAGTTTTCTTACTTTTCTGGGGTTTATCTAGACAAAAAAAAGAGGAATGCTTCATCAGGCTGAAAAAAATGCTGAGATGATGGGTTAATTTCACTCCAATTAGTATTATTATTACTGTAAATACTACAGTGGTGTGTAATAAGTTGTTGTGCCCTACTTACTTAGTTTCCTCTTCACCGCTCACAGCCGCTCCTTGTGCCGCCTTCGACACCCCCAAACGCCGGAGCTCCAGCGGGCCACGAAGCTGCCAAAGGAGAAGCCGAGGAAAAGTCCAACTAGTATCAGGCAGACGAAAAGCTAAGTTTGCACCGAGGCCCCGGGGCCTTAATGTGCCCTCGAAATAACGCCCAGGGGAGGCATAGCAAGCATCAGGCCTCCGCTTTTAGACAGACTCGGGAATACCTTTTTGACAGCTCTTCTTTCTCAGCCCCCCCTCCCTTCGACAGCCCTTTACTTTTCTCTTTTTCCTCACTTCCAGCAGATACGAATCAAAATACTGTCACACAATATGGCGGCTGTATAAGCAAGGTACTATCGCGAGAGGGCGACTTGTTTTTTCTCCTCCACTTTCCAAAAGTTGCGCTCATTGTGGGAGGAGACATTGACTCTGATCCACTAACTTTTCTGATGCTGAATAATGTCAATAAAGCGCACCCGTCAACGTTTAGAGATTTATTGTTTCCGTGCAATAAAGGTTGCTTGAATTAAAAAAAAAAACTATTCATCTTGTTATAGATGGGCATTTGTGAGACATTTTTATTGTAAAGAGATTTATCTGTGATAATATAGACGCCTACAGTATGTTATTCCTACAAATTATATTTTATCAAATGAACAATGTTCACTTATTTATTTTCTAACCTGCTTTTAAAACACATTATACGTGTAAAATGAAAATAAAAATGTAAATAAATGACAATAAAAAGCTTTCAATTCATCTGACTCATCCCATCTCATTTTCTGAACCACTTAATCCTTATTAGGGTCGCAGGGGGTGCTGGAGCCTATCCCAGATGACTTCAGGCCAATGGCAGGGGGACATGCTGAATTGGTGGCCAGCCAATAGCAGGACACAAGGAGACAAAAAAAAAACATTTACACTCATACTCATACCAAGGGGCAAGTTAGAGTGTCCAATCATGCATGTCTTTGGAATGTAGGAGGAAACCGTAGTACCCGGAGGAAACCCACGCAAAGTAACACATTTTACTCCAAAAATCATGAATATGGAGGTGAAAATTGGGAATCAGGGGGCTTCTTAGAGAGAAATTGTAAAATTCATCAATTTTAAGGCAAATTTAAGGGTTTATACGAGGAGGCCCTAATATGCGAAAAAAAATATGATACTCATTAATAGAAGCTCTTTCAGCCATGAAGTTAAGATTATAGTGTTTTAATTGAATGGTAAAAGCTACTGATCTTGCCTTCTAGTCTTCTAACTACACAACATAAGGTTGTGTATCAGCAAATGCTGCCATCGCTTATGCAGATGCTGCATTGGAATTAGTGGACCACAGGAAGAACATCCAGTGCCTAACAAATCACGTGAGTTGCTCTGCCAACCGCTGACAGGAAAGAAATAATAGGATCACTTTTCAAACAAATTCTTTTAGACGGCGTGGATACCATAGACAGGTGTCCCTTCTCAGTGTCCTCGGACAATTATTTATGTTTACCACGTCTCCTGCCAGTCCCATTCATTCTCACATGGCCTAAGTGAGTGAAACAACCGACGCTTGTGAGACCTCCAGTAAAATGATGGCACATTTGTTCCTCTATGAAGAGCATGGAAACACATGGCGTCTCGAGTGTCGCCGCAGTGCAGTGACTCACAAACACTCACACACATCGCTGCTATCTAGCACACGCCGTGACCCTTTGACTCAGCGGTTTCAAGCCCACGGAAGTGAAATCCCCTTCAGTGTGAATCAAAAAGCTAACAACACAGAATAAATAGTCTCTTATCCACAATGACAATGAAGTCTTTTGCACAGTTATTTAAAACACTGGCGCTGCTAGCCAAAAAAAAGGATGGGTCACGATTCACTATTGTATATATTAGGGATTCAAAGTCTTAGTTGTGTGACTAGGCCCAATCCATTCCTGTGATAGAACCAGCAACATTGTTAGGATGTACAGTAACCCCTCAAATATCGCAGTTTCAACTTTCACGGCTTCACTACATCGCCTTTTTTTCCGAGGTAAAAGGATACTAGGACTCAGCACTGAAGTAAAAATATAAATAATTAATCTTTTGATCTCTCTTTTATATATATATATATATATATATATATATATATATATATATATATATATATATATATATATATATATATATATATATATATATATATATATATATATATATATATATATATATATATATATATATATATATATATATATATATATATATATATATATATATATATATATATATATATATATATATATATATATATATATATAAAAAGCTCCAAGTTACGAAATCCTTAAATTAAAACTCGACACAGGTGGACAGACCTGGATTTGAACCCAGAACCCCAAAGCTGCGAGGCCAACCTGCTATCCACTTAAGGCGCCGAGCCACCATGTTTATTTCAAAATGAATTTAAAAAAAAATAAAAACAACGACATGAAAACTATCAATTTAAAAAAAAAAGTCATCTGTGATGAATTTCAAAGTTTGCTTTTAATCCTTTGTTATTCTTATGTTGCCTATGAGAAAGTGTAATAAAGGAAACTGAACAGGCCACAGCTATTCTTTAGAGTTACTTAACTCTCACACTGACAAAATGAACACAGACAGAAAATGACTCAGGTAAATTGATCCCAAATTCTGACATTCATCACTTTAAACGTCCATCCAATAGGATGTTTGTTTGCTTTAAGACCAGATGTGATATCTGATCGATGTATATGCCTGCAAATAAGAAATTTGATGGCAAACACGGGTGAAGATGTTATTTTGAAACTGGGGAGAGTAAATATGTATAATGTTTTGAGATATCCTCATCACATATTATATATAATTTGCCAATTCAATTTTAACCGGCTTCTTACTTTCAATTATGCCACGAGTTCCAGCTATGCAGAGGCAACCATTGGGTATACTATTCACTGTACAATTCTTGATCAATTCTTTTGTGAATAGTATTTGACAAAATATCAATCAATATCACCTAATTTTGTTTCATCATTTTGCAGGAATAAAGCAAAGTTCCATTGTTTGTATTTGTGGAATAAACAGAAGGCTTTGCTGTGCAATATTTTTACAAGGACCATGGCTGAAAGAGTTGATGAGGCAATTTGCATCTTGCACAATGAGAAACTGACACTCTTCTGTATAGACCACCACGAGTCTGTATGCCTCAGCTGCAAAAAGTCAGAAATCCACGCTGGCCACAAGTTTCGCCCGCTTGATAAAGTTGCGCAGGGCGACAGAAAAATAATCCACGAATCCCTGCAACTGGCACGGAAAAGACTGGAACATTTTATTGCAGTTAGAGACAACTGCATTGAACACGCGGCGTACATTAAGGTCCAAAGGGAGCGGATTGAGAGCAAAGTTAGGGAGGATTTTGAAGAGCTTAAATGCTTTCTATTAGTTGAGCAAGAACTCAAGTTGTTTGCTCTGAGGGAGGAGGAATGCACAAAGAGTAAGACGATAAGGGAAAAGATTGAGGCTGTCAACAGAGACATCGGCCTTCTCTCACAAGTGATTAAAAACACAGAGGAGCAGCTGACGTCTCACCACGCTTCCTTCGTGAAGAACTTCCAGACTACCATGACCAGAATCCAAGAGTTGCCCATAATGTCGGATCAGCTTCGGGGTGTTCTGCTGGATGAAGTCAAACACGTGGGCAACCTCAAATTCTCCACCTGGGAAAGAATGAAGGAAATTGCCCCATATAATCCTGTGATTCTCGACCCAAACACAGCCCGTCCAGAACTCAGTCTGTCTGAAGATTTGACTGGTGTGAGTTTGACAGAAGGACAACAGCGCCCAAAGAATCCAGAGAGGTTTAAGTGGAGCACTGTGCTCGGTTCAGCTTTGGCCACAGGAAGCCATGTTTGGGATGTTGAATTAGGGAACAACACACACTGGGTACTTGGTGTGATATGGGGGGACACTTGTCTGCAAGAGAGCACGCACACTTTGCTCATAGGATGTTGCAACGATAAATACCTGATCTTTGAAGGCCCGTATGGATCCTGGAATCCTCCCGTAAAACTGCAGAGAATCCGGGTTCACGTGGACACTAATGAAAGATTAGTTTCATTTTATGAATCTCTTACCAACACTGAATTGGGCACAAAGCAGAATCCTTCCAATTGGCCAGATTTGTCCGGTAACGCCAAAGCCTATCCTTACTTTTACACAACGGATATAAATCCTCTGAAAATAGTACAACTTCTACCGGGGATTAATGCTTGATGTAAGTGTAGATGTCGTTTTTGTTTTTATCCAAGAATTTAACTCTGATATCCTTTTGACATAGTATTTATACATATATATTGATCTCATTTCTGTACCGCTTTATTCCCATTAAGGTTACGGGGGGTGCTAGAGCCTATCCTAGCTGATTCCGGCCGGGCCGGGGGAGGGGGGCAACACCCTGAATTGGTGGCTAGCCAATCGCAGGACAAAAGGAGACAACCATTCATGCTCACACTCATCCTTAAGGTCAATTTAGAGTGTCCAATCAGCCTACCATGCATGTTTTTGTCATGTGGGAGAAAACCGTGCAACTTGCTGTGATTGAACAAACTAGAAATTAAAGTCTTTTTTACCTGAAAAGCCATGAAGGGAGAATTGGCCATCAGTTAGTGAATCCATTTGCATTCTGAAGCATGACAAAGAAACACAACATAAACATCTGAATGCATCAAATAGTATTTCAACAGTATGAAAGGAGAAGTATCAAGTCCTAAGAGATGTTTTTCTTTAAATGTTTTTTCTTTAATCACGATAGAGGATATAAAATAAATATACATGACTTTCTTTCTTATTTATCAGTCATTTGTACAGTGGAATCTGGAGAAATTCACAAAAGCAGCGCAATAAATGTGTTCTAATATGTTCTGTCCTCCTGTGGTGAGCTATTGCTGTTATATATAGAGAGAGAATTGCTATGGAAAGACGATACATAATTGACCATATAAATATTTAAAATGTGTTTTGGTGAGTGTAGAAGAGTGGCTGGTCGCACTCCTTGTAAAAAATTCTGCTGACTAAATTCATTTACATTTTACATCTCAGCATGCAAAAATGGAAAACTGGCCAAACAATGCTTTTAAATGTCTGACATCTATCCAACGCATTGCAAATGGAGTTGTACAAACCGTAGAGAGTGGACCGTGATAATTTCCACATCATTTGTACAGGAAAAAAAGGGCAGGCACCTCATGCAAATACTATCAAAATTGAGAAGGGAGATATTTATACAAGTGTGTTCTTGGGTATTTACAGTTTCTTATCTAAACTTGAAAACAAGAGGAGAAAAAAAACAGTTCAATTGACCACAAAATGTAAGTTGTCTTTCTAAATATGATCCAGTTCACAATTCATAAAGTAAATGGTAAACTGCTACATGATAACAAGAGGGAAAAATTGAATTGTATGGAATACAAGATAACTAATAATGGGTTACCAACAAAAAGGCACCGTCCACAAAGCTTAAATAAATTAAAAAAAACATTTTCGCTGTAGAATTTAATGTGTTAGATCTTGGCTCTATTGTAACTACTGTTGTAACAAATGTGGAATCTAACAGGTCCCTTTCTATAGCTACTGTATTAAGGCAGAGGAAAGTTTACAAAACAAACCCTAATCATAGATGGACACAATAAATATGATTGTATATGATCACATATGCATTTCTTTACAATAATTACAATTTATGTAGAGTGCACTTAGAAGGAGTGTACACATGTACTGTTTAGGACAAGTGCAGAGTTCTTGTAGTGGTGGAAATATACACCTTATTCATTAAAAAAACAAAACATCAGCATGATGAAAAGCTTGAGTTAGACAATATTTGCATAGGAGTTGTCTTGACATTCTGTACATTCTCATTAATACTCGCCGTGGGGGGTAAGAATTGACAACTAAAGTGTTCAATCTTTGCTACTTCCAATTCTCACATTGAATAAAGTAGAAGGAAACCCTTTACAACTTTCTTGGTTCTGATCTTTTCTGACATTAAGTGTCCAAAGTGGGTTTGTTTTCTCTAAAAAAAAGTGCAATTAAAAAGATCCAATGTGTTGAATACTCAGAGGAACCCAGCTGTTTGCAGATTCAGATCCAGTATGAAAGTTTTTTATAAATATATTTTTAAACAAAAACAAAAAAAAAACAGGATATATCCATTAATCAGGAGACATAGTTAATAAAACATCTTTTCTACAGCATGCACCATGGAGGTGACGTTAAGAGAAACAAGTCCAATTCTCTTTTTTTTAGTCACCTGGTGTCAGTGTTTCCTTGGTTTTAATGTCTTGAGGCTCATCTCTTCCTAAAAAAAAAAAAAAGTGCACGTCCCTAAATAGGGTCCACTCTATTAACACAATGTGATCTAACAGAACTGGATTGTTCTTGATTGGAGCAGAAAAAAAAACTTAAATGCACTTGTATACCATCTGTCTCTCCCCCTGCGAAATCCGTATAATTTTAGTACTATTAAACACATTTTAGTAATATTAAACCACTAGTTAATTGTTGCTTTGTTAATAGATGGCCAATTAGAACAAATAAAAACGTTTTTACAATCCAATACCCTGTTTTGGGTGTTTTTTAAAGGATTGGAACAAATTAATTTGTTTTTAGTTCATTTCAATGGGAAACGTTGGTTTGAGTTACGAGAAAATCGACATACGAGCTCAGTCCCGGAACGAATGAAGCTCGTATCTCGAGGTACCACTGTACTATTTTAGACAATCAAGTACCAGATTTTCCTCCTTTACTCGTGACATTAGTAACACTTACTGTCACAAGCACCTGTATATGAGTCGATTACTGTTTGTGTGTGTGGACAACTGACTGATTACAAAAAGGCTGTACTCGTTTCCAGCGTTATTTTTTTCATCAGCGGTCTAAAAAATGTGCAATTTGGAAACTCAAATACTTTGTCATAAATACTAGTTGTTGTCTGTCCCTTTAAAAAAAGGGGGAGACACCATCTATCACTCCTTCTGTTGTGTTAAAGAACACATCGAAATCCAGACCAAACCTGTGTTAATGCTCACAATGAGGGTCAGGGTGTGGCACAATGGGTCCTTCGGGACCACAAGCATTTGTTTCAGCTCTTTTGCAGATGTCTTCGATGGTCAGTGCATTTCTATGGAGTCAAATGTAAAGAAAAAAAACATGCATAAAACACCAAGACCAAACCACCCAACCACCGCAAGAATTCAAACAAAAACAACTTGACATCAGTAACAGTCTTATGAAACATAGATGGGAGACTTGGAGGGGGAGGCGCTTACCGTTAGCTGCCCTGTAAGTTGATGCGCACATTGGAATTGCGAAATAGGGTGCATGATGGGAGGTCATGTTACCCTAAACTTCAAAAGACTTTGCCTCTGTACATTCGAGTTCTGAATATAGGTACCATAAAAGAACATGAAGTCAAATTGCACGTTCAATATTTCCCTGCAATTTCATCAGCGTGAGAGCTGATGTTTCAGTTTGTATTATAAATGTCTTTTTAAAAGAACAAGGTAAGCTTGTTTTCATTTGATGATCTAAACACATTGAGCTGACACTAAAGGGATTCCATCCTGTGTTGTGTACACCTCCATAAGTAATATTTACACTGGCATCAAGCTTTAAACTAACAATTCAAAAAGAAAAAGGTGCGATATATGTTGAATAGGAGCTGCAATCCTTCCTCAAGAGGAACGTTTTATCCATAAGTGCCATAAGTTTGGAGTGTGTGTATGTGTATCGCATTCACATATATTTCACTCGAAAATGTGTCAGACTGGCGAGGCAGTATTTGCTTTTTTTTGGTACTCATTCGTTTTGCCTTTGTGTAACCACACGTCAAAAGACTGGAATGGTGTAATGCCTTGAGAAGCAAGATGAGGTGGCACCTCCTGGTTGCATCCAATGATGACATCTGTAGAGGTTAGAAGAGAGACAAGAGGTCCACCTACGCCTGTCCTGGTCCAGGATTGGTCTGGAGTTTCAGTAACGATGGGTCTGGTGGGAGTACTGGGAGCTCTGTTGGGAGGATGAGGTGTATCCCATTGTGCTCTGTGGCTGAGTGGGACCTTGGGTGCTTTGGTAACCAAGGCGGGAAGCCGAGGAGTGCTAATGGACAGAAGAAAAAAACAACAACAACGTATTTCACTGAATTATGGAACAGTATACATGGTTCATTCCAGAATTGTTTGGAAGATGTGAATTTTATATATTGAGAGACAAAAAAAAATGTTAGAGATGAGGATTCACAGAGTGGAAGGAAAGCGTAAAGACATGATGGCTAGCAAATAGATCACTCATAGATGTTGCACGTTGCCTTAAAACATTCAGCCTGGAAAGTAGTAGTAGTAGCACCACAGGAACTGTGCATGGATTACATGCCAATTCTAATGGTGGAGTTTGGCAGGAGAGGCAAAAAAATTCAGCTTTCGACTTGCTTGAAATTGTGATTTTGATCCAAAACAGTATATTATACAATTTCGTCATACGCTGCTAAGGGTATGATGACTACTATGCTTTTTGTCAAGTCAATGATGACGACAATGCCTAAGTCCGATTTTCATTTTTTTCATAAAACATTATTTTAAAATGTGAATAACACATCTGCAAGGACTAAGAAAGTTACAAGCAAAGTTCTACTGGACCCTACACCTTCTGGCCATTTCCAACACCTATATTTAGGTAGAGACAATAACCCGGCAGTATTGTACGCCTCCTGCGTGCGTACACTAGGTGCCCAAAAAGAGGATTTTGACTCCAAAATTATAAATCTCTACCCTGAATATTTAACAGCAATGCATTGTACGAACCTGGTACTCTGACTGGAGAACTCCGGTGCCTGACGAGGTACCAGAGGGCCCAATGCGAGGTTTTTTATTCGGGCCGCCTTGGTCCTGCCCATGTAAACCCCCGCCAGTATTGGCTCCCGTAGCCCCAGAGGTACCATTGGTTTGGGTTGAATTCTGCTGAGATGGGGCCTGCTGGGTCGCCGTTTGTTGCTGGTTCTGCGTCTGGGTCTGGCCTGCTGTCTGCTGCTGGTGTTGTTGTGTCTGGTTCTGCAAGCACATAGAAAGAACTCATAAAATAGAAGCATTGAGTTGCAGAAAAGTCAATAAGCTAATTGTCCCATCTCATCTTATTTTCTGAACCACTTTATCCTCAATCGGGTCGCGTGGGTGCTGGAGCCAATCCCAGCTGTCTCTGGACCAGAGGCGAGGCACTGTGAATCGGTGGCCAGCAGATTGCAAGGCACGAGGAGACAAACAACCATGCACACTCACACCCATGCCTAGGGGCAATTTACAGTGTCCAATCAGCCTACCGTGCATGTTTTTGGAAACCGGAGTAACCGGATTTGAACACAGGACCCCAGAGCTCGAAGGCCAACACGCTAACCTCTCGCTACGCCAGGCCACCACAGGAAATTTACAACATGTGAAATTGTAATGTCTGTCATTAAAAAGCACCAGGTTCTCAAGATAGACATATTTTGTTCTTCAAATTGACTAATTTGATATTTTGCATTTACGAAGACAGGCATATTAAAGGACTTATGATATTGACCCGAATAATGTGCTTTTGAGCGATGATGAGCAATGAGCGATGACTTTTTAAAAGATTTTCTCTTAAAAAGTAACACATTTGTACTCCCTATTAAAACAATGAATATGGAGGGGAAAATTGTGAATCTGGGGGCGGCCTTTACGTGAGAAATTGTGGCGAGCAAATATGTTAAATATATCATAGCAGACAAACAGTGATATTTGAGAAGTGAAATGAAGTTTAGAGAATTTACAGAAAGTGCAATAATAATAAGGTGAATAAATTTGGGCACCTCAATGATTATTAAATGAATATGGAGGTCAAAATTATGAATCAGGGGGCGGTTTATACGTGAGAAATTGAAAACGTCAACACTTTTAAGGAAATTTGAAGGGGGCGGCTTATATGCGACTAAATATGGTAAAGCCAAAAAGTTATGATTGGTGAAAGGGACATGAAATGACCTTTTCTGGTTTCTCCTCTGGTTCATCCTCATTGAGAAACTCTCTCTTTGGGTATGGGATCTGGCACCCAGCAAACACACTGTGGGAAAAAGACAGATAATGGTCTGTAGTGTTTTAGTACAAGTACTGTACAACGTCAGCTCCTGTAAAAAAAACGGAATGACTTAAACATGTTTGTTTTCATGCTTTGTGAATTCAATAAAATGATAGGATTACTCACTCAGTGGTTGGTAAAGGCTCCTCCAAGAAGTAGGGGTCCTGCAGTGCTTGCTCTGATGTTATTCTTTTAGTGGGGTCCATTGTAAGCAGTTTTTGGAGCTGAAAGCAGCGGAAAGGACAGGCACCTTATTTCTTCTATCAATTACATGATTTGCCTTACTGAAATCTATCGAGTTTATTTAAAAAGAGAATCAGAGTTGAACAATATGGAAATATTCAGAGTTTAAATCGCATATTTTTTTGCATGTTACGGTTTTCTTCTTACACAATCCAAATACTCATATTTAATCAATTGAAGAATTGACATTGGCCATCTAGGGTAAATGTGTAAATGTGAGTGTAAATGATTGTTTAACTATATTTAATTTGTCTAGCAACCATTCCAGGCTACGCAACGGTGTCCCTCATCCAAAGTCAACACAGCTAGGGTGGAAAATGGATGGACTGGAGTTTGTTGACTTGGAAAGTGTATGTCCATGCATCTAACTATACAATATAAACTTACCAACAGGAAAACTTTGCTATCTGGTTTGACCTTATGTTTCTCCATGTATTTGATCAAGCTGCTATTTGCATATCTGTAAGAAAAAAACAGGAGGAAACGTTTATTCATTCACCATCTGCACCACCCTTCCTTGCAAGTTTGCGGGGATTGCTGGAGCCAATCCCAGGCGACTTTGGGCGAAATGTAGACAACACACTAGACTCGTCGTCAGTGGGGCGTAGGTCACAGAGAGAGACTAATCGCACTCCAATCATAACACCAATGAGCGCGAATCGATTCCACACTTGCCCACACTGATGTCAGGCTCAAGAGAAAAAAATAATAAATATAATTCAAAACAAAATCCAATCATTAATTCAATTTGGTTGTTGAAATTAATTTTTCATCATTTAAGCATTTGAAATTTGGTTCGTCGAGCCCAAGATTGACTTGAAGCATGTGATGTCGAAGAACATTTAAATAATCGAGGTCCTTCAGAATTCACTCACGTTGTTCTTCTGAAATCTTTTTGAAGTGTTGGATATTCAGGCATCTTCCGGATATCTTCCCAGTCTTTATCTGCGTAATAAAAGATTTTTGTTTTTAGAAATTAATGAATTTAGATGGCCCTCATTTGTGATAAAATGTCAAATTTTACCTTGAGTGCTGTGATGATAAGCAACAAAAGGCACATGATTTATTCGTGTTTTGTTCTGTATCCTGCTTTGTTTTATTTGTCTCACGTTTTAATTTTACTCCCAACAAGAGATATCTCATTCTAAGTCTGAAATCTGAAAGCTATCTGAAAAATGTTTTAATAACAAAGGGAGCAAAAATAAGCAAGAAAGAAATGAACCATGACCACACCACTTCCTTTACTGGATTTTTAAAAAATAAAATACTTTAATGTTTTTACAACTTTCTTTGTTCTGTTAGCCTGGCTTCTTCCTGCTCCTTCTTTTTTTGGAACCATTCAGCCATGCCTACGCTGTCACACACATGGGACTAGCTGTTACAAAGGGGCCAAGAGAATTGGGTGGCACTCAGCGCTGAGTCATCACCTTATCGTGGTGGTGGGGTTTGTGTGTCCCAGTGATCCTTGGACCAATCTTGTCTGGGGCCGTGTTCTCTTAAATTCTCTCTTAAAACACTCAAATTCACCAGAGCCCATTAAAAACTGGGTTTTGATTGCATCTGACATAAGAGACTATCAATCATCTTCAAGGGTGTGGCTCTTTGACTCTGTTTGTGTCTAACTTGTTCTTCATCCATGGGATATACGATACTCCAAATACAGTGTATATATGGGTGTGCACATTTTTGTGGGTTACTTTTATTGAGCACAAACCTGCAGGGTAACCCATTACGCTGAATATCCTATCCAGCTGGTCATGATGAAAGGGGTTACTGGTTTTGATGTCTTCCTGGCGACAATGAAAAATTGGCTCTGATGTGAGCAGCTCTGCGAAGATGCATCCAATTGCCCAGATATCTGTGATCACACAAAACACAGACACACGTGTTAGTTGACCTTTTTTTTTAATTCTGTTCTGTTCTTTATACTGTTTTTCTGCAGGGAGCTGTATGAACTTGCAAGGAACAGATTCCCCTTTGGGTCTAATTTATTTTCAAGATACCTAAACATTAATACTTTTAATAATGTTTCCTCGTAACCTTTGGTATTCAGTCAGATTTGCATACTTTGGCAGTTTAGCAAACCCGTAAATCACTTTAAGACATCATATATTGCTATAATACTTGTAAAATTATAAATGCCGTTGTGCACCGTCTAGCGTACACTGGAATTTGACAAAGTTGTGAGGCCTTCCATATTAAAATGCATGTTTAGGGAACATTTGGTTGTCTTATTAAATATGATTTGAAGAAACAACAATACCGTAACAGATAAGTGTAAAGTTTGCATTAGTCCAGGGCCAAATTTTACTTTTGGTTTCCTTTGAAGAGCCTTTATTTGTTCCAACTAGGGCGGCACCGATGACTCGACTAATTGATTATTAAATTTGGAAACATTTCTGAACTAAAAACTGTCCAAATTTTGAACCTAACCATAGCAAGCATTTTTTCTACTCTTTATCCATTTCCTTGTTTGGTTTGAATGGAAACCTGCTGTACCTGATGTATATAATTCAGCACAAAGAGGCCCCCGGCATAGTGTACTTGTTTCCTCATGTTCAAGAGAATTAAGAGACATTCCTAAAGATCCAACATGTTTGGAAAGACACACATAATTTTTATTTTGCTTTAATGTGCAGACTCACCAATAGCTTTGGTGTAGTGCCGGGCCCCTAAAAGTAGCTCAGGAGCCCTGTACCAGAACGTCACCACCACAGGGTCGAGGTCAGCTAGTGGCTTGAGGGGAGAGTTGAAGAGTCTTGCGAAACCCATGTCAGCTAAACAAGGTAGGGCAGAGATAGTGAGAAATTCATGATTTTAAAATAATATGATACAGGAAGGCCAGTTTCAAAAAGAACTATGTCATTTTTCTGTAAAATATATTGGTTTCCTCTATGAAAACAAAGGTTTAAGTTTAAAGGTTGCTTTATTTCATTCTTAGTTTTTTTTTTTGTACCGCTTATCCTCACCATGGTCACGAGGGGTGCTGGAGCCTATCCCAGTGGCGCAACATGTACTGTGCTGCAATATTTGATAATATCTGTTGTTTCTTCACTCTTGTCTTGTGAATGCAGATTGAGCCTTCAACTCGCAGTGGCCTTTTTATTGCGAAACGTTGGGGACCAAAAATATTTCCCGAAAATATCAATGATAAAAGATTTCATGACAGCTAAAATCAACACGGTGGTGTTTTTGGTCAGCTGCCAATGCTAGCTCTGATGAACAATTTTGAAACATGAACTAAAACTGTTATTCAACACATGTTCAAGCTTGAATTTTGCAATGTTTTTCAATTTTAACATATTGAGTGATGATTACAACAAAGTGTCCCCTGGCTCATGAAAAGGATTTTGGTTGACAGTGTTTGGAAACAGAATGCATTGAGCCAAATTGACCGAAAAAAACTATCATTTGTATTACCATGAATTGTTTTTAATAAGATAAAAAATGTCAAAACAATCTTAGAAGTTAAGGTTTCTTAAATTTGCAGAGTGAAATATAACAACAAAAAAACCTTTTAACATTATTGCTCAAACAATACAGGCAACATTTATCGTTCAAAAAAACAGAATACTTATTGCATACAACAAAAGATTTTACATATCTAAACACAAAAATAATTATTTTTAAATTCAGCTCACCAATTTTAACTCTTCCACGTTCGAGTCCTTCTCCCATTACCAAGATGTTAGCTGGTTTCTGTGGAAGAGAAAAAAAAATATGTTAGCACTCATTACAAATATAGAATGCATCATTAGAATTAGCTTGTAGTTTTCTGTTATATAATATATAATATATATATATATATATATATATATATATATATATATATATATATATATATATATATATATATATATATATATATATATATATATATATATATATATATATATATATATATATATATATATATATATATATATATATATATATATATATATATATATATATATATATGTATATATATATATATATATATATACATATACATATATATATATATATATATATATATATATATATATATATATATATATATATATATATATATATATATATATATATATATATATATATATATATATATATATATATATATATATATATATATATATATATATATATATATATATAACAGATAACTACAACCTAATTCTAATGATGCATTCTTACGGTTTATGCTGTTGCAGAATTCAACTCCATCTATGGCATAATGTCTGGTAAGAATAGTGAGTACATTCAATACATGGAAGGTCACATTTTAATTTACAACAATAGGCAGTTATGTCACGGGTGCTGTGGCAATCTTAATACTGAAAGGGAATATTCCTTGGAAAAGACACAAATACACCGCAGCAATAAATCACCTTGGGGACTCCTCCCTGTACAAGTAATACTTGGTACAATCCAGAGCCTTTTCCTGTGATAGGGACAGTTGCTCAGTTAGCATTTTGACAGCACAAGCTTTGGAACTGTTACATAATCCCCATGGGGGCGTGCAGCTGGGAGGGTAGTGAGCCCCTCCAGCATCGCTTGTGGTGGGTGGGACATAAGAGGAGGAGGACAAGTGGGGGATGGGAAACATGCAGTGGTGCAATACAAATCATGTTCATGATACTATTTAAGATTCACTGTGTAGCGGAATCTAAGTACGCCATACATCAGTGTTTCCCCAACACTGGTGTGCCGTGAGCAAGCAATGGTCAGGTGTGCTGCAGGAAATTGCAAGAAGATATTCATATGAATATAATAAAAATTCATATGAATATAACGAGATTAAAATTGAACTATGAACAAGGGTGACATCAAAATATGGAGAATGTTAAATGATAGATTATACTATTACAAGATTCAAATTGTGTCATTTTCTTGCATATTTTTCTCTAATATAAACCGGAAGTTGTTTGGTTTCTAGGGGCATAAAATTATGCGATTAAAAATATAATAAATAATTGGAATATGGGAGGAAACCGGAGTTCCCAGAGAAAACCCACACAGACCCAGGGAGAACATGCAAACTCAACACAGGTGGACCGACCTGGATTTGAACCCAGGATTCCCACTGTGAGCCCAACGCGCTAACCACTCAACTGCCGGGACGCTCAGCCCTGGGATGAACAGCCTTAAATATACTAACACTGAAGTACATTGTTATCACTTTGTAACAATGAAGAGTAGAGCTTGGCAATATGACAAAATTGGTATGACGATAAAAAAAAGTTATCAGTCAATATCGATAATTATCACAATAACTATCACATATTTTTGGTTTCAAATTTGAAACTTCTAACTTCTGAGGATAAAGCGGTCCAGAAAATGAAATGAACTTTAGATATTAATACATTGGTCTTTTCATTTGCCTATAACTGAAATATTTAATAAATACACTTCTTGATAATGTACAATGTATGTACTATTTTTGTATAAGCGAAAAAAAACTACTATGGTATGTAGCAGTAATATTAGGGGCGATCCTACGCCTCGTTTTTTTTTATTATCAGGGCCATGTCTGGTCAATATTATACTTTATATGAAATGGACTTTCATTTCACAAGTGGGTGTGCTTAGCACTTCACCTGAGTATGACAGAACCACTGGCAGTACACATAAAATTGACCTTTTAGAGCATTTACAGTACATGAAAGCAGTCCACCACAACTAAAAGTCATTAAAAAGCAGATTAAACAAATGAAACTGGGAAAGAGATCCCAGAAGATTTATGTGACGTCAAGCTGTCACATGACTATCTACTGTAAGCTTTCCGAGGATTATGTAAGAGCAGACAGCAAACTTCAGAACTTTATTTAAGATATCAGGGAAAAACAGAAGAAAGACTACTCACCAGATCCCTGTGGAGTACCCAATTGGCATGGAGGTAATGGATCCCATCCAGAATCTGATACAGAAGAGATTTCACCATCCCTCGTGGCAGTTGCATGGGCTTTTTGTTGGCCTTGGAGGCACGATGGAACTTGATAATATGCTGAAAGAAATAAAGTGTTCCCCTCTTGAATTTTCTACTGAGCATAAAACGGTGAATTGATTACAAAACCAAAAAACTGTAATGACAACTAGGCCTATTGTGATAACAAATTTTAGAAAAAAATAGAAAATTGGGACACTTTAAAGGGTTTAGGTGGTAATTGTGTGAGGACCGTGGAACAAATTAGAGAATTTACATTTAAAGTACACCTCTACTTACGGACCTCTAAGGAAGTCGATGTGTTACTTCTGGCTAAGTTGCATTTAATGTGTGTTGAGGATGGACACATATTTTGAAAGGAACACGTTGTTTTTTAAGGGGAAGAAAGTGTTATGGTGAATAATATGATTTTGTGTGTTTTAGTGTGTGTGTGTGTCTATCTGTTTTGGCGGCTCATTGCATGGTGTGGCTCTTTGATTCTCAGTTTAATTTTTTGCTCTTTGTGGCTCACTTGTTTGCCACCCAGCATTAGTCCAATGTTTTTTTCTGTTTCTTTTCTCATTTCAGGGTATTTTTATCAGATTTTCTGGGTCATTATGGTGTTGAGGGATTAATCATCATGACATTCCTGTGCAACGGAGCAGAGGTACCACAGTACACTGCATAAAACATGGACATAGAGGGAAAAACTCACCCAAAGGTCATGTTCAGCATAGTCTAATAGGAGCGAAACTTTTCTGTCGCTGTGGGACAGGAACACTTTCTGCAGGGCAATTACGTTTGGATGTTTTAATTCACGTAACAGCTGGAAGAAAAGAAAAATAAGAGAAAATGGGACCGTCATCATATCGTTACAACACAATACTAACAGAATAGGCTCAAAAATGGATGCAGGGACTCAACAGAAAAGGTAAATGAAGAAGTAACAGTAATAATTAGTAAAAGGTACTGAAACCCGGTATTAATTTGGAACCGGTTTTGAAGCAACCTGCTTTTTCAAAATATGACTTCTCTGATCAGGTGAAATTTTCGTAACGGAGTACAGTGTTCCCCCGCTACTTTGCGGTTCAGCTATCGCGGACTCAGAGCTTTGCGGATTTGTAAATGCAATTTCCCTGATAGATAAGCAAAAGCACAGTTGTTCCTTAGGGGCAGAGAAAGAAAAACATTTCAATAAAAATTAAAACAACCTAAAACAGTCTAAAACCAGATTCGGAGATTAGGTCTTCATCTGAATTTAATTATAAACTGCATTACAATTTGATTACAAACTGAACAACATATTTTGTTGAACAAAACACTATTAAAAAACCCTTTTTTTTCTTTTTACTAGAAGATGGCAGGTAGCCATAGCCGCAGAACTCATTAGATCCTTGGCAACCCGATATTTGAGCTTCCATAGTCCACCCAGACTACAAATACACTTAAGAGCTGTTTGCACAATGAAGCCCACATTTGGAAAGAACAGCTGATTATGGCAATAAAACAACACCAGAAAACATACATTAACAGTGACAAAAAAAAAAAATACACTAAACAACAATAACCCGAGTGAACCACTACACCATCAGGTAGATTTCTTTAAACACCTAAAAAGCAAAAGATACTTTTATTCATGAACATCCATGCAAAATATTTCAGAATTTAAATACTTATTTTTGTGCTGCTCCAAGAACTGATTAAGTGATTTTAGTAAGATCCATTAAAAGATCCAGAACATTAATTTTGATGATTTTGTAATCTAGCTGTCACCTAATTCATGTGTTTTCTTTAAAATGACTTTTCTACATTTGATTTATGTCAGTTGCGTTAAACAACATTCAACACATACATTCCCAAAAATAAGGAGTGCCCTATTTCTCACGTATAGCAACGTGACACTCCTCTTACACAAATAATCCGGTTGGGTTTGTCCTATTAGCTCAACTTGAATACTGTATGTATGGCTGCACCTTTAGAGATGGTCATGGGTTCATTCACCATGCACAAACACAAAGCCAGGGTGAGTTTGGAATCTGTAAACACACTATGAAAAATGAATTTCAATTAAAAAGACCAAGTTGATTCATACATGGGTTTATGAATTTAAATGACTTGTACTATATTGTATCGTTATTTGTTTCTCTTTACTTAGATTGTGCAATGAGATACTAATTTTTCAAAATCTACAAATTAATGAGTGGCGTTGAAAACACAAATGTTTGATATTCAAGGAAAGGTGACTGTTGATGTTTTCCTAAATGCCATTCAAGAATGCCATTGAGTTCAGAATCATTTACGCAAAACGTGTTTGCATAGTATCACTGGCACAGTATATATATTTGGCTCTCTCCAAGTGGAAACTATAGACTGTTACATAATGAGGGAATGGAATGTCAAAGGGGCCACTCTCTAACTCTGCCGCATTTGGATGGACTGACTGTTACGCTGATATGCCTTCACCCACCACTAACAACAACAAAATTAGAATACTAGACAAACAAAGCAAGATTCAAAATCCCTTTTGATTCATTTTTTAGTAATAATATAAATAAATAAATAAATATATATATATATATATATATATATATATATATATATATATATATATATATATATATATATATATATATATATATATATATATATATATATATATATATATATATATATATATATATATATATATATATATATATATATATATATATATATATATATATATATATATATATATATATATATATATGAAAAAGGTTTACAAAAAAATTGCATTTAATATTTTGCCAAATGCAGCCATAAAATTTGGTTTTGAACAATTTTGGGTATTTCAAGTTGCATTATTTTTTTCTCGCAACAAAATTATAAATGTAACTTACGGCAATTTCCCTGCAGGCAGACATTGAAATTCCAGTGCCTTCTATCTGTTTCAGTGCATATTCCTTCTCGTCTATCCTGTTGGCAGAAAAACAGAGTAAATATTAATTTATTCATTTTTCGAGTCACTTATCCTCCCAAGAGTCTTGGGGATGCTGGAACCTATGTTAGCCAACATCACGAAGTAAAGTAGGTCACATCCTGAATTGGTTGCCAGGCAATCACAGGTCACAAATACTCATGCACACACTCATACCTAATGCATGTTAGAGCATTAAATCAACCTACCATCCACCGTCACTTTAAATAATAGGGTTTTTTTTGTCTAATAGTTTTTTTTTTTGTCTCCCCCTTCAAAATATTACCAAAATGACGAACACAAATGTCCTCACAATAGGTTAATGCACGACCAATTGCCAACTTGTCCGGGTGATCTTCTCAAATTGGCGAGCCAGCTCCATCACCTGTCACCAGTCTCATGTTTTTCGATTATTTCGTGCTTAATATCGATTGTCATCACGTCTTTTCTACGCACTACCCTTCATTGCACCTGCTTGCTTTGGACAATTAACATTTACTATATTTTGGTTATTTTCTGTTTTGCAGTAAGAAAACAACCAGTACTACAATAATTATTACATTTGTTATGAAAATGACCCTAATAATGTGCTTTTGATTCATGCATCTCATTTCATTTACTGACTCACTTTATCCTCACTAGGACCGCGGGGGTGCTGGAGTCTATCCCAGCTGACTTTGGCCCAGAGGCAGGGAACATAAAATCATGTGTAAGTAGATCTAAAACTCTTATTAGTCTATGATTTTATGTGTTCAATTCTCCAAATCTTGTGCAACCATTGCAAACGTCACATGTTTGAAGCGTAGAAATGAACCCAGTCACTCACAACCAACTATAAGTAAGAAAAAAAAAGTTTGACCGAGCAGGGTTGGGAATGGTGGGAGAGGCTTGACCGCAAAAGGAAGCCTCGGCTGCTGTTATACCGCGTAAAACGACAACACCCGTGCCGCTCCATGTGCGTTCCCATACGATTGAATAGCAAGCCCACTCTTGCAAGCAGATGTACAAAATCAATTGACTCGATTATCATATTATGCAAGATTGTTTTGGAGAGGAAACGATCTGCACGGGTGCGGGAGGCGGGCGTGGGGGGTTCGAGTGAGCGCGTTACATGAAAACAAAAACACAGACACGGGCTATCACTTTGGGACGGGATTCAATCCAATGCGCCGTTCGTATACACATGCAAGTGTTGCTTGAGAAAAGCATTCAGCGGCCAGATCCATGTCAACATAAACAATAAGGTTCATGGACATCTTACCCGTCTTTGCGCTTAGCTTTATAAACATGCCCGTAGGTGCCTCGACCCACTTTGCAACCTTCATATTCGAACAGATCTTCTACTTTCTCTCTCTCGGCAGCCAGCTTTGTTTTGAAATCGTAGTCCATTCTAACCCATAAATATGTGGTAATTTACAATAAAATAAAATATTAATAATTACATGCATTAATTAAATAATCTGGTCGGTTTATTCCCCCACCATTTCCTTGTTTGGGATTTTGGTCTGCTCCGCTTAATGTTCACTGGCTCGTTGACGTTTCTAATTGGCGCGCAAAGCTTGCTGGGTAAGGTAGTGTCATTGGGTAATCAAAAAGGTACATGACAACACAAGGGAAGACATTTAAAAACTACAACCCGCATTTCTCGCCGCGGCGTGTTGCGTTTGGCGTACTCCCGTGCATTTAAGAATCCAGGGATTGGTTGTTTGAATTACGTAGTGTTTATTTACGCGGTTGCACACTAGTAATACCGTGCAGTCCCTTAGAGACACAGTAACATATTCTATTGTGATCTAAATTCATTTGGAAAACTATTGCAATTTATTTTCGGGAATAATTAGATATGAGGAAAAAAATCATACTTACCAATTAAATGGCTCTTTCTAACACACATTCATGATGGTGGTGGGTATTGGCTTTTTCCATAGATAAAACAATCAGTGTGTCCTACGACCTAAAATACACCACTGAAGTGAGTAAAGATATGCTTTTGATTTAAAATAGTGGAATTACACCATCACCCAAGACACATTTAATGTATAAACCAATATATGTAGTGTCAAACTGTACCACAGGAAATTGTGAAATGCCAATGCTGTGGCTCCTAAATGTTTAAAAATATTATACATCTAAATTGCCGACATTTTTACTTGGACATTTAATTACGTGATTTCGTAGACACCATGTAACACAAATACAGACAAACTCGCATGATATTAAAGATTTGATTCAAAACGATTCATGTCGTTACGTGACGTCGTGTTGTCGAGGAGAACGCTGCACTTCCTGAAACGGACGGTCCTTTGGACCAATCAGAGTTTAGCCACCGCAGTCGGGAGAATACGATTGGCCGTATAAGATGACGGTGTTTGCATAGTGTCTATATAAAGCCATTTCACAGTCGTCTTTCAGGGCTGTACACAGTATGGCCGGCGATATTAGCTAGCACTCGCTAACGTTATTCTCTGCCAAAGGGAAGACGGTAACACAACAAAATCAATACCTGGATTGTTTGACGGACTGTACATCCATAAATTAAAATCTAATCTAAATTGGGTAAAAACAAAAGATTATAGACGACGTTAATTTTTTTTGGTTGTGTGTCTGTTGTCTCACCATGGAAGATAACGGTGCACATTTCTTCGAGGGAACCGAAAAACTGTTGGAATTGTGGTTCTCCCGGCAGGATGACACCAAGGGAACCGGAGATCTACGAACCATCCCGAGGTGTGTTCAATGTGTAACTTCGTTTGTATCAGGTGCCCTTAGCATTTAGTGCTATTCGGGACGCCCTTGTCACCCTGGCCACATGCTCGCGTCATTCATTATGTTCTGCATTGTTTTGTTTTTTCAAGTGAAATAAAATGTTTCATGTAGTGTATATTAGTAAGCATTGGTTATTCCTTCTGGATGAGGCAATAACGAAAGCGGACACCCGATCTCATACAGGATTGAGTTTACCCAGCTAGTTAAAAATGGCCACCCCCAACTACCCTGAGTCATACATTTTCTTAGTAGACGTACGATGACTTAACAAGACAGAAAATAGGAAAGAAGACACGGCACTTACCTGTTTAGGCTTTACTCGATCCGCTGATTTCATCCGAATAGGAAAACAACGTTGAAAGCGAACAAGCGATCACTTAATTATTTGAATTTTCTGAGGGATTAATGTTCGAAGTATATGCTCTACTAATCTCGCAAATAGTTTGCATTTTTTATCGTGTTTTTTTCTTTAAAGACTATTATTACATTAGTTAAAGGATAATCAATATTACATCTGCGTACTATGGCCTATGTGTCGAACATGAGTTGATTTAAATTGCATCATTTTTTTGCGAAAATGTTTCTTCAATTCTCAAAATTGGGAAGACTTCATTTTACGATTTTAGCGAAGAAAGATGTTATGCTTTTCTCCTAGACTGAGCCACGTTGATGTTAAACATGTGGTCGCTCGTCACCACCGCGTGTCCCTTTGCTAGCACCCTGCCATGTTTGACGCCTCAAAGCTAAAAAGGCTATGACTTTCACCTAATCCATTTAGGCCACTTTTAGTACTAAGAAGCGTTTAAAGTCTGGATTCTTTATGCCCAGGTCCTAGAATAAGATGTCAATTATAAGGTCAAACTTCCTCGCTGGGTATCTAGCTTGCTTTGAGAATGTTCCAGTCACGTGTCCACCCTTGCCTTCCCCCTCCCTACTCTGCATTTGATTGGCTACTAACTTGAACACATACAGTATGTAATACCTCGATTAGTAGTAGTGTATATACTCCTCTTAGTATATACTCCTAGCGATCGCGCCGCCATTCGCACTGAATAATGGAAGAAAAAATATAAATAAAGTCTCGTATCTCAAGATACATTTTTGTCCCCAAGTTTACTCTTATTTCAAATTGCTGGTATGTTGAGGTACCACTGTATTCTGTTTTTTTTAACATTGCCGAGTTCTAGTAGTGATTGTTTCAGTGTGGATTTTCACATTTTTATGGAGTGAAAAAAAATCAAAGCACCAAGTAGCGAGGTGTCTCTGTAGTAGATAAATCATTGTTTCCCAACCACTTTTCGCCTCCGGTGTGCCACAGGAAATGTTTTGCCAAGAACTCATACATTGTAGTATTCTGTGATAAAAATCTTAATGTTATTAAAATTGAAATCTGATCTTGCATAGAAAACACTTATCTTGGTGGTGAATCACTACTTCATGTGTAAAGGAGCTGCTAATTTCTAACCTGCTTTTTTTTCTCCTTTTTAGGTTTGAGTGGGACAAACTTTTGGAGAATGTGCATTGTCTGATCATAAGTGTGACAAAGACCGACAAGCAGGAAGCTTATATACTCAGGTAACATGTGGAGCAGTACGTCTGTCGGGTTTGGCTAAGATTAGAAGGCTTTCCGCGATTACATTTGTCACCTTACAACTGCTTGACATTGCCAATCTATGTACAGGTACTTTCAGGTGATGGGATGTTAAGCTTTGGCCACTTGCACACTCAACAATCATTGCCCTCTCAGTATCAATCAAATTCCTAGTGTTTCATTACATGCCAAGATGAGTGACTTCAGGTTGTAGTTAGGAAAACCAAAAAGTTAAGCACCATCAGTGCCAATAATGATAGATGTCCAATCGCGTATCTTATTTTATCCATGAGGAGAAAGACAGTCATTCATTCTCACACTGTGTCCAACCAGCCTGCCATGCATGTTTTTTTAAATGAACCTTGGCACCAATCTGTTACTGCAAATGGACATTGGATCTAAATATCCGTTATTGGCCTCTAACTACTAATAATTGTATTTGATCCTTAAAAACCCATATCTATCAATGGCTAAACAATATTCATAATGTACTTGTAGCACATCTGCTTTAGTAATCTAATCAGGTGTACTTTTGTCTTGTCCTTCTATATATAGTGAGAGTAGCATGTTTGTCTCCAAGAGACGTTTCATTTTGAAAACATGTGGAACCACCCTCTTACTGCAAGCACTGGTGCCTCTGCTGGAACTCGCCAGGGAGTACTGCGGTTTTGATGCCATTGAGGTGATCCTCTTATTAAAATCCTTTTACCACTGGCACTCGCTATCATTTTCCCCTAATCTAAGCCAGTCAGTGTATTTTTGTAATTGTTTTTGCAGAATTTCTTCTACTCCCGCAAGAATTTCATGAAGCCAACCCATCAAGAGTTCCCTCATCGAAACTTCCAAGAGGAAGTTGACTTTCTCAGACAGATTTTCCCAAGTATGCGACTGAATAAATGTCTTGGCGTTTGCGTTTTTAAAGCAATCCCACAGAATGTAGTACCCCCGATAGCAGGGGTGGCCAGATGTTTTTTTTTTTAAGTTTGTCATCTTTTCTTTTTTCAGATGGTGCAGCCTACTGTATGGGACGTTTGAACTCTGACTGCTGGTAAAAATAATAATTTCTGTACATTTTTGACCAAATAGCATGGTTGCTGATGCTATATTTTTATGCGGTTTTGGGGAAACTTCCAAATATCATCTGGTGCCATTTCCAATTACATTTATAATATTAAATTCTCAAGTGGGATATTCCACCATTGTTTGATTGCTGAATGCCTGGAAAAGGGTCTCTTTGGAGACCGGCTGTTGTTATATCTTTAATAAATGTTAAAGTTTATGAATTTTAAACCAAAACATTGTTTTTCAACAGGTATCTGTTTACTCTGGACTTGCCAGAGTACTGGGAGAACAAGTATGCGGATCAAACACTGGAAGTTCTGATGAGTGACCTTGATCCAGCAATTATGGACCAGTTCTATATGAAAGATGGTGTTTCTGCAAGTGATGTCACTCGTGTAAGTAACACGCAAAGCACTTAACAAACAACACTTTCTCACCTTTCCTCAACTTTGTACTCGTGTTTTTATCATACTCTGATTTTAGACTGTGACATTTAGTTTCCGTCATTTGGAACCACATTTTGTTAGCTACTTTATGTAACCTAACAATCTCTCTGAAATTATGTCTATAATAAGTGCTGCTCCTTTGTTTCCTAATAAATCAATTTTGACAAAAAGTAGCATTGCAAGATAATAGAATGTTTGTTATGGGAGACACATATTTTTTGTCCTTTTTTTTTTCCCCCAGTTGAGTGGAATATGTGACCTGATACCAGGTTCCGTGATAGATGCCACATTGTTCAACCCATGTGGATACTCGATGAATGGAATGAAGACTGATGTGAGTGTTGCTTCACGTTTCTATTGTGACCCATCTAATGTTACTGTAGTAATACTCTACTCTCATCCTTCACCACCTTGAGACTTCAGTCTATTGCAATATTTTATGATAAGTATCAAAGTAAAAAATGTTCATTAAAAACGTCAAAATTCCCGGTGATACTCGAGCCACTCGGAAATAATGTCGGAAGACGTACAACACACTGAACATTGTATTGATGTTCCCACAACGTCCTGTAACTGTGTTCCTTTAATTCTCCCCCGCAGGGTACCTACTGGACCATTCACATAACCCCAGAGCCAGATTTCTCCTACGTGAGCTTTGAGACCAATCTCTCCCAGACATCGTACGACGACCTTGTCCAGAAGGTAGTGGATGCTTTCAAGCCAGGCAAATTTGTGACCACTCTTTTTGTCAACCAGGTATATATATATATTGAACATAATGGAACATAATTAAGATGAGCTGCTTCTGTTCAATCTAAATTTGAAATTTCTTCCATTTGCAGAGCTCCAAATGTCGCACCGTTTTCGCCTCAACCCCAAAACTCGACGGGTTCAAGCGTGTCGACCGCCAGCTGGCCCAATTTAACGATTATAATTTTGTCTTCACAAGTTACGCCAAGGCCTGCCAGAAGAATCAGAAGAGTTGAGGGTGGAAGATGAAGAGGCGTAAAAAAGAGGGTCACTTGGGATTCACATCCATTGATCACCTTACAGTAGAGAGCTTCTTGTCGTCCCTTTCCGCTTTGTGTCCTACCATCCTCGTCACCCATCATAAATCCCGTAGTGGCCTGGACGAGAATCCCGTTTTAATTCCGAGTTTGAGTTGTTTGCATTGTTGTATCTGTGATTTAGACCTCTTGCATGAAAGCTCTTTTCTCTGTTTCGATATGCTAGCACACTCTTGCTGTGATCTTGAAGTGCATGTAGAGGAATTACATCAGCTCCTTTTGGCTTTTTCCCCCTGTGCCCACTCCAAAGGTCCCTACCTCCAGGTCTCCACCCTCATCCCGCACAGACAGGGCTTCAGACCCCACTAAATCCATGCCCCTGACATGCTCAGACCAGCATACATGCTCCACAGTTTTTAAGATCTTAAAAATTGACAAGGGTCAATACAGAGTGCACTTTAGAATATTTTTCATTGCCTTTTGTATCTGAATGTATAAGTTTTGCTAAGACTTGCCCTTTTTAAATTGGCATAGTTGCATTCTTGATATTTGGCTAAATGTACAGAATGGTTTCCAACACAGACATACATGCTGGCTTTAAACTCAGTCAGTTAAGAGAATTCTGAATAATTCGATAACGCCCATTCATACACTTCTCTATGCTCTAAAAAATGTTCTATTCTATCTTGAAAGCCTGCTGGCTCTCCTATTCAGTTTTTACATTCTCCCGAAAAAGGAATACAATCTATTCAAGTTCCGACACCATTTTGTCCACTTAGTATTTTGAATGTGCAGGTCTTTAGAGAAAAAGCCTGGTCCACCTTTCAACTGAATGTATGACTTCAGGCATGCATATAACCCCTCTGTCTGGTGCATAAAACTCAATACCAGCTGCCTATTGTCCCCCAACCCAGCAGTTCACTTGCCAGCCAGTAAAAGCAATTTTTCCGTTTGACAATATCCATTGCCTCTGTCTTTCCGTTCCATACAAAAATGTATAAGTGTACAATCTAGGACCACCTGTCTGAGCATGCCGGGGTCAATCCCGGATCATTCCACATCCAACCAATGCACCATTTGCCATTTTATGTCATTTTTCTTTGCCCAGACATTTAATTTTTTGCTGTGGATCGGGCTCCTTTTAGTATTCTTTGTTTAGTTCAATGCCCTTTTGTTAAACTTGGGCTTGGGCATGGGAGGGATAGGGTGTTTAATCCTACAGTGTAACTAACTAGTGCTGTATATGCTAAACTGTGTTGTGTAACATCCTTGTTTATGTGCTTGCCCTTCTGTGCCAGCTGAAGTTAAGTCGAAGCAGCACTCACCTCGGCAGTCTTCCTTTAGCTTAAGATCAGTGCATTTATTTTTGTTTTCCTTCAAAACATTTGCTTGCACAGCTTTTTGAAAAGTCCAAATGTGAAGGTTTGACTTGCTATAATCACCACAACGCAGTTTAAATGTGCATGAAAGATGTGGCACTTAAAGTAGTTTCCTCTAGTTCTATCATGGCCTTCTGAGTTCTTTTTATATCCTTGAGGACTGACTGCTGTGCTACTTAACCACCTAAGCACACTTCTGAAGTCCTACATGCACACCAACACTGTTACAGATTTAACATTTTCTTTTGCCAAGGTCCAATCTGTTGGCATTGTTTGTTACACTAGTTTCAGGGCTGTAGCATTAAAATTAATTGTACATGCTTGCACCTACACACAAGCTCCTTGGACTTCCTTTTGTGAGTCTTCCAGTCAAAACACCAAAGGAAAGTTCTCTGAAAGCCTCCAATTCAAGAGTGATGATGCTGTTCAATATTTGTCTGGTTGGATGGAGAAACTTTGCTGTTTTAATGATCTTTTACTTATTGGATGGTCAAGATGTGCTATAATTCTATCTGTGCTCTGAGCTTGATGCATAAATAATAAAAGAAATTATTCATCTTTGCATTGGTGTAAAAATGTCATTGATTTGGAAATGTCAACAGTTAAGCTTTTTGATGTGTTAGTAGGAACCTACAAAGGTTTTGGTCTCTAAGCATACATGTACAGTCATATTGCTACGAAGTTAATTGAACTTTTTTGTAAGTGGAGCAGTACTTTATAGAGTTAGTAATTTTTTCCATCTTCAAAAAAAAAAAAACAGCAAACAATGGGGGTTGTGGGAGGCTCCAAGTGGAAGGAAAGCAGGCCACAGTGCTACTGGAACAATTTCAAAATACAAAATAATGGGAAATCCTACAGTAAAGGTAAATGTGCAATGTCAACTGCAATAATTGATTATTAATTTGTTGACTCAATAATCACTATATTTTGAAAAAGAACGGTGAAATGTATTTTTCTAATGTAAATTATGTGTATTTCTCGACTTGATTAGGGCAGCAAAACTATTCAGAACCTGTAAATTCTCATACTTAACGATAGAGGGCAATACTGCGTCTGAAGCACGATTTTGCAACCACGTTGTGGACACGAGTCACCCAGTGTTACCTTCCGGTTACATATTCTACAGCTCGTGGATATTCGGCAACGTGAGGAACAGCGCTATAAAAGGCTCCAAAATGACACAATCCGACGGTGTAATGTAAGTTTTGTTGATGTTATACACGTGTCAAACTTAACACGAAACGTAAATTTTAAACTTCTACAAGCATATTTTTGATTAGATTTGTTGATCTGTGGTACGCAAACTAATGTTATGTTTATCAATATTTTAAGCCTATAAAAGTCACAATCATCAAATCAAGTTCAAATATCTGAAAATTAAACCACACACTGACGTAGCATCAATAAAAATCAAGAAAATACTTGATGATAGTCATGCATTCGTTTGGTTTAAGTAATAACATCTGAGACTAAGTCTGCACATTATGACTAATATATTAATTTTCATATACATTCTTCCTTTAAAATATGACCCACCAATGTTAGTCATATACAGATCTTAATATACGGTAAAATGATCTTAATTTTAACAAATTTGTTATAACCAGTGAAATATGTCAAATTAATTTCAACTGGGAAGGCTGGCATTGAATCTCTGTTTTTAGTATCATTGAAGGCGATTCAAAATCACTTTAATGCCTCCTAATCAAAATTGATTTGCCATCAATGGCAACCAATAAATTCATATGTTAAATATCTTAGAACAATTGGGATGTGTAGAAGTTACTCTGTTGTTAATATATAAAAACTATTTTTTTAAAGCAACTCTTGCCCACTTATCAGCATTAATGTCAATGAGTTAGGTCTTAGCTTTGTTAAATATATAAGATTCCTGTTTCACTCTTTTAATATATTAATTTGAAATGATGGTTCTTTTTTCAGAAAACCAAAAACTAGGCGTGCTAAGCGCTTCTTGGAGAGCCGAGTACCTAAACTGGCAGAGAGCGGAAAGAGTACCATGATCATGAAAGGCGGGAATGCCAATCAAATTGTCAGCCAGGCTCTCAAGGACGTAGTAAGTATACACACTGAACTTGGATTATGATATAAACACACTCAAAAATAAGTTTGATCTAACCTTACACTAAATATCCTTCAAATTTAGTCTTAATTTTTTATACCTTTCTTCTCCCGGGTTGGGAAACACCATTTTTTTATGTTAAATTGT
The DNA here is from genome assembly GCF_051989575.1 of Stigmatopora nigra. Classification (NCBI taxonomy): domain Eukaryota; kingdom Metazoa; phylum Chordata; class Actinopteri; order Syngnathiformes; family Syngnathidae; genus Stigmatopora; species Stigmatopora nigra. Next base: position 3,607,339 of record NC_135509.1, on the reverse strand, counting down.
TATTTAATTTATATATTTTTGATAGCAACATTGATTAAATTCTGAATATTGTATCTTTTCAATTTCATGCCAGGGCAGCTCACTGAAATATGTCATTATTTATATGTCTTGTAATATTTTTCCCTCTTTTAGTATTCCCTGAAAAAGCCAAATGCTGTTCTTTACAAAAAGTGAGTATTCTTATTTAACATTTACATGAGAGTATTGCAAGTTTTTTTTTTTAACTCAGTCATAATTATTTAATGAGTCAGATTTTTAGGGGGTGGGGCTTGAAAAAGTTAAAATGTACTAAATTGAAACAGAAAAATGTAACTAGTCCACCTCTGCTAGATGTTTGTACTCTCCTTAACCTTAATATAAATATTTGTCGCTTTCAGGAAGAACATAACAAGACCATTTGAGGACTCTACATCATTGGTGAGTAAAACTATGCCACAAGAAGTACTTTTTCCAATAAATGTTATGTCGTATAATCATCTGTTCAAAATTTCAAATGTTTTAATGATTCTTTTCATTTCTTTTTTTTTAGGAATTCTTCTCCAAGAAAACCGACTGTTCTCTGTTTTTGTTTGGTTCCCACAACAAGAAGCGACCAAACAACCTCATATTTGGTACAGTTTTTAAATGCTTTTCATCCTATGTCTCAGTTTAAGGACCTTGCAAAACCTTGCAGCCTGTTTAATATTTCCCATTGTCACAAATTGAATCAAAAGTATTATCCCATACTGTCGGTACCCATCAGCTATCCTGTATAATGTATCAGAGGAAAATAATAGCTTTCAGGAATCTATATGGTGTTAAAGTTGCCAGAAATATGGGTTACAAAGCACACAAGCTATTCTAATAATGCAGATTTATAAATTACTTCAGTCATTTAGAATGGCTGTGGATTACCACATGATGGCCTTCTCTGCTTTATTTACAGGTCGTCTATTTGACTTCCACATGCTCGATATGTTTGAACTGGGTATTGAGAAGTATGTCTCCCTGAGTGAAATTAAGGTATTACTATACACCTGTATATTGCATTATTGCAAGTACTTCATTTCTAATGGGTTTGTTCCTGGAAACTGCGTGTGTGCATACAGCATTGGATTATCTCTGTGTGTGTGTGTGTGTGTGTGTGTGTGTGTGTGTGTGTGTAGTAGAGAAATGTAGTTTTTTTTGTGTGGTTCTATGACTTTTTCCATTCTATTTCTAGACAAGTAAATGCCCTGAAGGCACTAAACCAATGCTTGTGTTTGCCGGTGAAGCTTTCGAAATGGACAACGAGTATAAACGTCTGAAAAGTCTGCTTCTTGGTACGTTCACATGGCACACTAAAGTACTTGTAATTTTTTCAGGAAATACAATGCATTTGTGTTGTACTTGAACTGTTATCTTTCTTTTTCCAGACTTCTTCAGGGGTCCTTCTGTGTCTGCCGTCCGATTGGCAGGCTTAGAGCATGTTTTGCACTTTACTGCTGTGGATGGCAAAATATTCATGCGCAGTTACAGGTGAAACTGTCTTGAATGGCTCGTTTATGTACCTTTTTTTTCCCCAGAAAAGTGGCACCTCTACTTACAAAATATTCATGTTACAAACCTTCTAAGAACTGTGAGGCAGATGCGCTAACCAATTTGACACTGGGCCGCTTATTCCAACATAAGAAATAAATTCAAGTTACAATATGCAAAATCTCTGAAAAATCAAGCATAAATCCATCATAAGGCCGTCATCTGTTTTTGCAGTTGTTTGTTATTCACTTCAATCACTTCATAAATCTCTTCCCTTTTGCATGTTTGGTAAACTTCTATCATTTTTAAATGGTTTAGTTGATAGTATATCGAGATCCTTGTGACCAATGAGAATTTAGATGAAATATAAGATGTGTCTCTACTTATGTCAAATCTAAGTTAAGAAACCACTTCAGTAACCAATATATTTTTATGTACTATTTAAGTAATACTACTGATTCTGATTGCAGGGCTTTGTTGAAGAAGTCAGGCTGCAGGACGCCGCGCATTGAACTGGAAGAGATTGGGCCATCATTTGATTTTGTGTTAAGAAGAACACACATTGCTTCAGACGACTTGTACAAATTATCTCACAAGCAGCCAAAGGCCCTGAAGGTACCATATTTTTACACCTATAAAACAGTGTAATAGGGCGGAGGATTTATGGGCTTTTGAAACGTTAGAGGACAATTTGGCCAAAAAAAAATCATTTATGTATTTCTTTGTTTTTCCTGACAGCCCACAAAAAAGAAGAATATATCCCATGATGTATTTGGCACCAAGTTTGGACAAGTACATATGCAGAAGCAGGATCTGTCCAAGCTTCAAACACGGAAGATGAAGGGGCTTCGGAAACGGAAGGGTGAAGTGGTTATTGGTGGGGAAAAGGAAGGAGAACTTTCCAAAGTGGCCAAAATGGAGAGTTGAGGTTTAGATAGAAAAACTGGACACAAGTATTTACATCTGGTATACAATGCAGTTTTCTTTACTTGCTCATCTCAACATTATACTGCCTCCGCCCTCAGGAACCCACCTGTAAGTGGTGTAGACTCATTTCGGGAAAGTCTTTTAAAATGACCTGTCAATGTTCAATTTCAGCAGAATTCACACTTTTTAAAAAGTGTAGAAATGGTCATCAGCTTGAAAGATTTTCTGTGAAGTTGTTTTGTAAACTGCCCATTTGTTGTACAAAATAAAAACAGTCGGGGAATAATAGAATACTTTTGACATCGGTTAGAGTGCGCCCATGTTCTCATCACTTACTTTCAAACAGTTCATGTATTTAGAACACAGGTGTCACACCATTTCCACAAAGAGCCAAGTGGGTGCAGGTTTTCCTACTAACCAATAAAGATGACACCTTGGCACCAATTTGTTCTCTTTCAAAAGTAATTAGTTGATAGCAGGCAGGTACTGCTTGTTTCATGTAAAAACCTCATTGGTCAAACTGTATGCTGTTTCAGTTTGAAGGAAAACCTGCACTCAATAGGCCTTTTGGGGTTTTCGGTTTGATACCTGTGATTTAAAGGACTATACAGTCATACCTCTACTTACGAATGCCTCTAGTTATAAAAGTTTCAGGTTACAAAATTATATGCAAATCAGTGACTCGCGATACGAAAAAGATCCAAGTTACAAAATCCCCCAAATATTAAATGCATATCCTTATTTGTTCTTTTATTTTGAATTCTACATACTTTTAGTAAAACATTTGCTCATCTCGTTAAACAAGGAGTATGAGCATGCAATTACATTTCAAAATAGTAATTTTGTTAGATGTATTTATATGGCAAAATGTTTTTTTTGACATTTTTCATCTGATAGTTTAACATTTCAGTTCATACTGTATACAGAGAGAAGGGAAGCCATGCACAAATACAGTAAATACATGTTTAAAAGTGCTGTCTAAACTTTTTGTAGGAAAAGGGAACCAAAATATTTCCAAAAAGATGTCAATGACTGTGTCTATTAAAACATTTTCTATCAGAAGAAATAGATCCTGCATTGATTCATTTAAAATGGTTTGATGAAATCATTGACCGATGATGTCACAAGGCTTTGTAAATCAAAACAGTTACATCAGCCATGTAAGAAGAGGTACACACACTACTACAAACAGTAGTTTATACGTATTACATACTGTTCATTTTCCTCAATACCATAGTCCATTTTACTTAAGTTACTTTTTGGTTTAAAATGTGTGCAAGAACCACGGCAAAGTATAAGGAGGAAGTTCGGCGACCAAAAGAAGAGAATGAGCAAAAATACCAACAAATGGACATTGTTTTCAAGCAGCCGAAAATTCTTCTACACAGGGCTGGTTTGTTCACATCTTATTATGACATCATTACTAGTAATTAGTAACTTTTTTGCAATATTTTCTTGATCAAGATCCTTCCTTTACATCTATATTGATTATAATCATATAAACACTTAAAAAAATATTCTAAATCCTAAAAATTATTTTTTGGATTGAAAATTGGGGTTTATCAGTTCATTTTCTGGACCGCTTTATCCTCATTAGCGCCGCCACGGTGGGGTGCTGGAGCCTATCCCAGCTGACTTTGGACCAGAGCTCCATTTATATGAATTCCAAGGAATTGGCAGTGCATGGCATTATTCTCAGCAAACTATAAGTAAAACCTTGTGAAATACATAAATATTCCTACATTATAAGCGTAAATAAATGTGTTCTAATTCTGCTGTGGCCAATTTACCAGAAAAACACAATCAAATAAGTACTGTATATGACCAATCAAACCCCATATGCAAGTTACATAATGAGATTTTTGTTCATATGTTCTGCAGATGTCAATAAAGTTCATCTACGTCCTGAGCAGCAGAAGTCAGAGTCCTGTCAAATAGGAACAGGAAAAGAGGAACTGGAGCCCCCTAACATTGAAGCGGAAGAAGAACCAGAGCCCCGGATTAAAGGCCAAGAGGAGTAGCTGCAGCTTATTACATTGTAATAAGTCCTCATTGTTAAAAAGATGCAAGCTATTTTAATTTTCACAACCCAAATATAACTTATAATATGATAAAATATGAGTTAAGTGTTCATAATGGGACTTGTATAGATATATTCCTATAAAGACATTGTTTCAATTGAATACAACCTTAATATTAAAACCTGATTTTGTTACAATGCATACACAGGCGCGTAAGCAGGTGTTTATACACGTGCACATACATATACACACATACACACATGCACATACATATACACACATGCACACATGCACATACATATGCACACATGCACACATGCACATACATATACACATATGCACACATGCACATACATATACACACATGCACATACATATACACACATGCACATACATATACACACGTGCACATACATATAAAGACATACACATACATATACACACATGCACATACATATACAGTATATTTAGGTGCATGTGTGTATATTATACACATACATATACGCACGTATACACATACAAATACACGCGTATACACACGTTTACACACTCATACTTTGGGTGGTTGTCTTTTTAACATTTCGACTGGAGGCTGCCCTTACCACAATGTGTCGCAGACATCGGTTGTCCAATCAGCAGCAGTATATCCCGAAGCTCTGCCCCGCGTGCTGGCTATTTATAATATTGCAACAGCAGCATTCTTGACACTCAGTAGATGCGAGATTACCCCGAACGCGGCAGCTGCTGCTTCATCCGCGGATGCTGCCATCACCTTCAAACACAGGAAAAGCAAATTTCACACCACATTTCGGATCCACATTTTCACATCACTCTTGCTCTTGATTTGATTTTAATTTAAAAAGTTGACACGTAGACAATGGTACAGGGGATTACCGCCTCAGATGGTGATGTGGCGACCAAGGTTCAGGTCCCGACTGGCTCGCCAATCGAGGGGAAACTAGCCGATGGGGAGCCGGAGAAGAAAGAGAACGGGGACAGCAAGGTGATCGTCGCTGATCAAAGCCCCGAGTGCACATTTGTACATCCAGAAGGCGGCTGGGGATGGTTGGTCATGCTCGCCGCCATGTGGTGCAATGGCTCAGTGTTCGGGATCCAGAACGCCTTTGGCATCCTCTTCCTCTCCCTCCTCCGGGAGTTTGGCTCCGAGCACGATGATGACCTGCGCTTCCGGACAGGTGAGCACACCGTGAAGCTAAGGCAATGGAGAAATTAATAAAATAAAATAAAATATTGTTTTAAATCCAAATTTGCCTTACATTGGTGTATCTATTACAGTCACACCTTGATATACGAGCTTAATGCGTTCCGGGACTGAGCTCGTATATTGAGATATTCGTATCTCAAATCAACATTTCCCTTAGAAATGAACTAAATAGAAAAATACATTCCCATCTTCTGATTATTCAATGAGATCATAACATAATAATAGTTCTAGACTGAAAATTACAACAGCTGTTCCTTTTTGTCTCTGTCCCGTAAAGGTATATGTACTCTCAATAAAACAGGAAATACCAATGTCAAAAGGATAAAAATGTCCTTGGGAGGATTTATGATGTTTAGGCGCGCATAGTCTCAACAACTGGCTTCCTTTAAACATTTCAATACCCATGAAAATAATACCACGACATACCTTGACATCTACTTAAAAATGCTTACTTAAAATTGTTAATGTTTAAATATATTGTATACTGAGTAAACTTATTTTTAAACTTAAAAATAGAGTAAACAGTTCCTTCTGCAAATACAAAAATGAATGGAACTTGAGCATGTGCACCAGTTTTGTTCACTCTGCAACGAACAAGCATCTAAGAATTTTTACATGAATAAACAGGTATTATAAGACATAAGATTAGCAATTACACAGTCAATTCATTTATTTATTGAAGTAATTTACTAAATCTTAAGACCAGCAGCCCTGAAGCAACTAGATCAAAAATGGATGAGCATGTCTAAAATCCCACAAAGAATCACCTAAATTCAACTAAAACATGTTTTTCTACAAAGCACAGCCTTCTCTACTTTGTTTAACAAGACAAAAACTAACATTTTTCGTACTGCTTATCTTTGCAAGGGTTACTGGGGTGCTGGAGCCTATCCCAGCCAACTGTAGGTAGTAGACGGTAGACATACTGAATTGGTAGCTGGCCAATCATATGGCACACCATGACCAACAACCCTTTAGGCTAGACTCTCACTCAGATTTAAGGATCAGGTTTAGTTAGAGTGGTCCAGTTGCCTAACATGAATGTTTTTGGAATGTGGGAGGAAACCAGAGAACTGAACAAAACCCACACATTCACAGAAAGAACATGCAAACTCCACACATGAAGGTAGGAACCCACAGCACTGCTGTGTTGATAACATGGAAACAATTTGAACACATAAGCCAGTTACATAAACATGGTTTAAGTCCAACTTTTTACATTCCCACAGTTGCTTTGTCTGATTTCAACGTGAGGGAAGACACCAATCATTATGACAGCACGCCTGTGAACTCTGGCCATTCGGGGAAAAGGAACTATGTGTGCACTCGAGCACACTACTGCAAGAACTACATGTGTACAGGAGTGTGCTCCCCCCAAAATATTTACAGGGTCAGCCAGGGAAACAATGTAGCAGTATTGCAGTTTAAATGGTTCATTTCCGCTTACAGTGCTCTCCCTCTTGCAGTCACCATAATTAATAGTCACTTTAACAAATACTGCTTCAACAACAGCCACAAAGTAGCTCTTAAGGCCAAGTTACAATTGATGTTCTCTGCATTCTAAACATCCTAATCTTAGAAAGAGTTGAAGAGCTCTTAAGTACAACTATTTCTGTAATGACTTGCTGATTGGAAGGATGGTGCAAAGTGCAAAGAAAACAAGCAAAGAGTTGGCACAATGGATTTTAAAGTTATTTTACCGTATTTTCACGACTATAAGGCGCACTTAAAAGTCTAAAATTTTCTCTAAAATAGACAGGGCGCCTTATAATCCAGTGCGCCTTATATATGGGAAAAATGTCATTCATTGAGAGTGCGCCTTATAATGCAGTGCGACTTATAGTCGTGAAAATACAGTACTTTGAAATGGACAAAAAAACCAAATAATGACTCCTCAATACAAATTATTTTGTGACATTTGTAAATCACACATTGAAAAAAAATGCTGTTTGACCACATTTTGTTGGTGGTGTCAATCTAAAAAACACTATTAAACATCCTCAAACTTTTATACATTTGAAGTCCTACTATCACCTCATATTTACAATTAGCATATCAGCATAGTAACTACTATACCGATACATGGAACTATTCTCTACATGTGGATACTAGGTGGATTACGTGCTGTTCTTACATTGTGAATTCTCTTTCCAAAACTGTGTTGACTAAACGTGACCTCCCAATCAACCAATGGTCATTGATGACTCTGGGGTGGAGTGGCTCAGCCCATAAACGTGGTTGACCAAGGGCAGGATCAGCCTATACGTATTCGTGCAGTGCTCTCTGGTTCCCTCCCTGTGGGAATATGTTAGCTGCTTGGTCTTACTTCTAATGTCAGCAAAGCCAAAGACCTTTGTACTGAAATCAGGCTTGACAGTCAAAGCTTGTACTGTTTGAGTAATTTTCCAGTCACTTGCCCTGATGTGTTAAACTGACATTTACGATCAGTCATTTAGTATTTGTTTGAGTATTACCTTCATTTCCAAAACACACAATCAGGCAAGTTACATATAGTTTGTGTTTTGTTTTGTCGGAGAGAAAATTGGCACGCTGACAGCTACTCAAATGTTGAAAATATTATTTTAGTATCATCACCTGTGTGTTTTGTGTCCAAGGTAGCCAGGATGTTTTTAAAAGATCACTTGATCTTCCCAAAAACCTGTTCCATACAAGACAATACTTTAAAAAAAATGAAATTAAGAATTATCCTATTGGCAAAATCATTTATTTGTTATTGGGAGTCCTGGTTTGGCATGCACTGTCCTTCAAATATTGAAGGTAAATATTTGAGATTGAACCAAGAGTGGATTTTCTTTTCCCTATGTTGCAGAATTTCTGCTTTAATATGTTTAGAGAACATTTTATGTGAAGTTCTGATCTATTATTGTTGTCTTTTTAAATCTTACCCTATTTTACTTAAAAAAATGCTGTCTGACCATTGAGTAAAAATCCAGTATCTCTATATAGAGATACTATAGAGGTTGTAAAATTCTATGAGATTCTGAACAGATGGTCAGCCCAACTATCCTATCAAAAAAACAAAAACAAACAAACGTGGATTAAGTCTGGTTAATGATTGATCAAATGCTTGAACTGGCTTTCCGCGAAGGCTGTAGAGAGCTAAAGCAAAGTAAAGGTAAACATGTTGGAGGCCAGCTACCACTTAAGTGCTAACACGAGGGCCAATTGTTTATCTTTCGGCTTCTAACGTGCATCATCAGGCTACAATTCAAGGGACCTGAGAATTTCCAGCAAATGACTTTAAAGGCCTTGTTCTCAGGCAACTGATTGGCTGTCAGCCAGGTGGAAAAGATAATGGTGTTATCTCTGCTTTTTCTGTAGATTGTAAGGGGGGCGGCGGGGGATCGGCGGGTCAAATTCACTATTTGTATCGGCAACATGATGGTATTTAAAGATAAAGATCACGACATGTAATGTCAGCCATACGGTATTGAATTTATACATACATACATACACATACATATATATACATATACACACACACGTGTGTGTGGGTATATATATATATATATATATATATATATATATATATATATATATATATATATATATATAAATACATATACACATATATATATATATATTTCCCTTTATATGTAGAAAGGCATTACTACTTTTGTTATGTTCTTACAATACTAGTTGCGATTTTCAGGTCACTTTTTGTCGGGTGATCGGGTTCAAAGATGTAGTGCTTCAAGCTATTTGAAGTAGAACATGACTTGGGCCAATTGCCTTGTCTGGTAACCTGTTACGTAGGGCTCAGAGTCAATGGTGGATGTCATTTGGACTGAAGGGAATCCTTGTATTACATTTTTTCAATTTAGAATTTTTCTTTGTCTGAATCCTTAATGATTTTGCTGGAGTAAAGCGGATGAAACAATAACAGCAATTTCCTGTTGTCTTTCATGGAGTCTTCATATTTATTACTACATTACTGTACATAGCTTAAAGTGGGATGATATCTCCATGTGAGACGTGTATATTCTATTCAATTTGACTTAACTTGAAGCAAAAACCATAAGTAGGGCAGTGAACAAAATGACTTTGAAAAGTCTAGGTTGCAAATCCAGTGTATACATTTAAACCAGTTGATCACAGTCTGTATCTCTCTACTTTGTAAAAATATTTCTACGGAAAAGTTTCAAGTATTCTGACATAGCGTGTAAGATTAACAGTTTTCCAATGAATTGGAGGGCATCATATTAAAAACACTATTATTCACATCTACACAACACTGTAGTCAATAATTATTCAAACTAATTCATGGTATATTGGAGGAAACTGGAATACTTTAGGGTAACCCACTGAGAAAACAAATGAATATACTTATAGTAGATTTTCATGGGGTTTTAATGGGGTTAGGAGTTATTTGAAAGTACAGTAGGTTCATAAATTGAATACAGTTGGCCTACCACAATCCTTTTGGGAGTACCGGTTCATTTAATGATATTTTTGTGCCATTTAATGTTACTAGAATCACAAGGTGAATTGAAAAATATGATAATTAACCTTAAATTAAGACAAAAATGCAGTGTAGTTATCCTCACAAGGGTCACAGGGGGTGCAGGAGCCTATTTACTTTGATTTATTTATTTTTCATACATTTTTTACTGTATTTATAGACTCCATGTAGAAGCTGAGTGAACGTACTAAAAAAAAAACACAGTAAAGAGGGAGAGCGGATACTTTATGTCACTTGGAGGACTGTCCTATATTTTGGGATAGACCTGGGCGATAAAACGATAACGATAATTCAAACTATTTAAATTCAGGATTTGTAGTGACTGTGTAATCAAATTTTTTAAAAATAATCTCTCATTTGAAGTTAGAATTCACCTTTTTAATTCAGCCCAATTTCCACTGTGAGTGTGGAAGGAAGCTTCTTCCCCCAATAATAATATGGTAACCTGACCCACTCGTCTCCTGTTACTTGAGAAAAAATTCAGCCAGGCCAACACATTCTAACTTCAGCTGCTCCTTTTTTCTCACAGGTTTCCCCTAACCACGTAGCAGAAGGGAAGAAAACATGTTTTTTTCACTCCGAATTTTATGTGCCGGATTGTATGTCCCTTTTTAGTTTGTCTTTATACTTCTGTTATTGTCTAGTACATTGGGGTGTGTAATTGGGGAATCTACAAAGGCTATGAGGGCAAAACTACTAAGTTTTTTATCCTAAGCTGCATATGACAGCAGAATTTTTTCCACAAAACATGCTGATCATGGTTAAAAAGAGAAGTGACTGTTTCCTGTAACGGTATTTGTTCTTTCAGTTACAATTTTATGTCCAAGCTACGAGGCATGGTGTACAAACTATACTCTTGCCTGGTGCCCAGTTTAATACTTCTTTGTCGTTGTCCTTATACTTTTGGGTTATTTGTTCCATTAAATATTTCAACTTGGAAAGCTGGTATTGAGTCATGTCTAACTGCCATTGATGATAATAGACATTCAGTCCAATTTGACAGGGGGTTTACTGCCCAAAATGGATTGTATGTCAATATTTATCAATGACAACCAATGGGATAATACTTAAAATACCATTTAAACCTGATTTATTTCTTTACCTGATTGTGATTCTAAGGATTTTGTTGAAAGAGGCCTTTGGAGAAAAAGATTTGGACACCACTGAGAGATAATTTGCTAACAATGAGGCATGCCAAACATTTGTTTTCTTAGACAACCTGCATAAGTGACCCACCGGCTGGTGTTAACAGACTTCCCATGTGTTTGTTACAACAGCCTTCCTTGGTGTAGCATTTCACTCTTGGATGCAAGTGAAAATTAGAGTGTGAATGTGAAAATCATTTTCTTTTGGTGTGGCCAACCACTGTGTATACGTTATGCCATCATCATGAGCAGAATAGAGTATATAATATTCCTGAAAGTAGCCAGCTAACATAAAGCAAAAATAGAATAATTCAACTCTTTTTAAATTTGAGCCAAAATTGAATATTCCTTCCTTAAAATTCACTTTTGCATACTTTAAGAAACCTTCCTTCCAAATGTTGCTATTTATACAAATTCGGTTATTCAATGTATTAGTTTAATAACAATTTGTGTTAACAGTGGACTTATAAATATGTCCGGTTACATCTTTTTTTAACCTCTGCATCTTAAAGTACACTTATACTATTTTGAAAGTATTTTAAGGTTTGTTTGTGATTCACAGTCATTCCAAATTGATACTTAAGTACAGCATTGTTTCCCTCAACAATACTTTCAAACCAAGCCTCTGACTTCTTCCTGTCTTTAAGTGATTCTTCCCTTGTCCTCTTTTGACAATTCACAATCAATTACATGGACTAAATATAAGACACCTCCCATGTGAGTGAGTCACTACAATAGCAAACTCATTGATTTTATTCGTCTATTTGCGGATATTGCTAAAATGGAATGGATACATTTGTTTTTGTAGTCTTTTTAATTCCCACTTCTGACTATTTGAAAAGATAATAACATGTTTTTTCTGTCTGTCCTGCAGCATGGGTTGGTTCACTCTCCATGGGGATGATCTTCTTCTGCTCTCCGATTGTCAGCGTCTTCACTGATATTCTCGGATGCAGAATTACGGCTGTTGGTGGGGCCGCTGTCGGCTTGGTGGGCCTACTAGCCAGCTCTTTTGTCAAGTAAGTCAAATTAAAACTTGGCAAGTTTAAAATTCAGTGCATATGATAGACAATCTTTTCAAGTTTCCCCTCAATGGCGTCATCTTGACCGCAAAACCCTTCAAATTTTGCAAAAATTGCGGATTGAGGCTGGACTTGTATAAAAGAACACACATTGTGGGCAATCACGAGCTTTCAAAATGGACTTTATGCTTACGTGATTTCACTACTGAGGTGATGTGGCGTCTTTAGTACTCTGTTGTCAATCATATCTTGGAATAGCAAGTCATGTCTTGGAATGTCATAATTATGTAAGCACAAGTAAACACTCACACCAACATGTAGAAATCCCTGATCTTTATAACGTAGTCTCTCTAGTACTCTCACTTCTTCAACCCTTTCAAATATTCTAAGTAAGTTATTAAACACCTCTCTCTTATCAAGTGACTGTTGAACTGCATTTCATAAATGATATGAGTATTTATTGTTGTGGAAGTAGTAAAGTTACCTGCTTTGCTGTTGCAATTCGTTGACCTGTCAGGACTTTGGAATCCAAAAAAAATCCACCAAAAAAATCAAAAGCCTTTATTTATTGTCCTCATACACAGCTGTGTATAACCAAATTAGTGGTCCTACTCCACAAACTGTGTTTTCCCAGTAAAAACTTAAAGAAGTAATATCAAAATACAAAAAGACATCTAACAAGGTAAATTCTAATCAACATGAGGGACCAATCTGTGTTCTATGTTATTGCTATACAAGTTAAGTGTAATTTAAACTCATCTCATTTTCGGAACCGCTTTATTCTCATTGGGGTCGCTGGGGGTGCTGGAGCCAATCCCAGCTGTCAGAGGCTGGGGACACCCTGAATCGGTGGCTAGGCAATCTCAGGGCGCGATGGCCACTCAATCACTAATTACAAAAAAATGTCAACCACTCACAACCATACCTTGCTCCAATGGCCGTTTTTTAAACCTTCCTCTTAAATTGGCATTTGATACACATTTAATAATGGCCGAATGTTGACAAGTAAATACAGCCAATATTTGGTCTCTAATGTTTTTCATATCTTCTACCATGTACATTTAATTGTACATGGTTGTTGCATTTTCTGACTCTCACAGCCTGATTGATCTAATGTACTGTATAAAAATCTAATGATAAGATTACAGATTCAAAATGAATTAATATGTGTATTTTTGTATATCTCCCTGCAGGTCTTTAGGCCCCCTGTACTTCACCTACGGCATTGTGTTTTCCTGTGGCTGTTCCTTTGCCTACCAGCCTAGCCTAGTCATCTTAGGCCACTACTTTAAAAAGCGCCTTGGCTTGGTGAATGGCATTGTGACTGCTGGCAGTAGCATATTCACCATCACTCTTCCCTTTTTGCTGTCTGGCCTACTGGAAAGAGTGGGCCTGCAAAATACCATGCGTTTCCTGTGTATCTTCATGTTCATTCTCATGTTGGCTGGCTTCACCTATAAGCCTCTGCTGCCAGTCAAGCCCAGAAGCACAAGTGGTTGTCCATCTCTTAAACAGATCTTCAATGTCAACATTTGGAAATCTGTGGGATATCGCATTTGGGCTTTCGGGATCCCAGCAGCCCTTTATGGCTATTTCGTGCCTTATGTTCATCTGGTAAGTGTATTTTTGCTACTCATTTGCTCCTTTTTGAAGATATGAATCTTTTTACATTTACTCATTTTCACAGACTATTAGTATATTAATTGTAATTTCTTGTAAAGTAGTATAAATTGTGGGATGAGCAAGGGAGAGGCAAGTTTGTCCATACACACACGAGAACAGGATGTTTCCATGAACACATAAATTGAAAAACATGTACACATACGCCAATAATACACAATTTATTGATAATTTTGATATTAGATTATTAGATAGGAATGTTGTCACCCCTTCCAGCGTTCCAAGGATTTAAAAGCTGTATAGTAACTGTAATATCCACAGTGAAATTGTTATCTAACAGTGCTTAGTTGTACAGTGGCCTCACAAACACTGCATATTTGTATCATGCATAATTTGAATTTTTTTTTGAACGCAATTGGAAGACAGGTAAAAAATGGTGGTTTCAAATAACGCATTGTTCTATTTTCCAGGAAAAGGGTACACTGGCAACCTCAAACACAAGCATTATGTAGTAATTTTACATAAGAGCTTCAAAATTGGTGCTTGAGTATAAGTGCTGACTTTCTTTCTTCACAATAGTGATTCTCAATCACCTTCTTTATTAGTGTTCTATGGAGTAATGGACCAGTCTGCTGGTTATGACAAATGGACTGACATTGTTTTGAAGTCTCACAGTTGCTGTTTGTTTATTGTTACCTGTAAGTTTTTCAGTAAATTTATTTCCGAGAGCCGCTGTGGGTAAAGGTTTTTGTTGCAACTGATGCAGCAAAGGCATTTGAACCAATGAGATTTTTGCAGAAAAAAACAAGAAGCACCTGACTCCAATCCACCGATTCTACTTGTAGGACACCATCTTGGTTAGAATGAAAAACTGCGCCCACTGCAGACCTTTATGGAATAGTTTAAGTGATAACTTAAGACATATACGTATTAATTGTGTGCAAAAGGGTGTGTGATTTCAGTTTTGGCCTAAAACATGATGCTTTTACACACAAAGCGAACTATCTGCCATGATGTTGGCTGTTTGATCCAGTAAAAAAGAAAATGTTTCTGGTCCACAGATGAAGCATGTCGAGGAGCGCTTTGGGGTAGACTCGAATAAAGAAGTTTTGCTCATGTGTATTGGCATCACATCTGGTTTTGGACGCCTCATCTTTGGAAGGGTTGCTGACTATATTCAAGGTGTTAACAAAGTCTACCTGCAGGTATTTATATATTGATTTATGTTGATATTTTGCGTGTTTGCTAAAGTTTATTTGGCATAAAAATAATGAGGCCATTATGTGAGGTACTGAAAGAGATTTATATATTTGTGATCCAAACAGTGGGGTATTAGTAACAAAATAATCTGAGTTTCACTAAAACACAGTTTAATTGAATTGAATTGAAGGCCTTTATTGTCATTTGACAAGTATAATGAGATTTAAAGATTCACAGTGAAGTGCACAAATAAATAATCAATAAATAAGTAGTCAACAAAGTCAAATTATATTAGTATTTTCTTTCTGATGTTTAAAGTAGTCCTTAAATTATTATTGCTGTATTCTTTAGATTCTTTAGAAGTATTTAGTATTTGTTAAATGTCTGGAGCTTCAATTTTGAGAATTTTTCTAAACTAAAACAGAATCTCATTATCTGCTACCACAAGCTTTTTGCAAATTTGTATTACAAAAAGTGACGATACTAACAGAGACTTTATATGTAATATGTGATCAATTCTACCAGGTGACTTCCTTCCTCGTTATTGGCCTCATGTCGATGATGATCCCACTTTGCCACATCTTCGGAGGGCTGATTGCTGTGTGTTTGCTCATGGGAATGTTCGACGGCTGCTTTATCTGCATCATGGCTCCCATCGCCTTTGAGCTTGTGGGAGCCGAGGATGTATCTCAGGCCATTGGCTTTCTCTTGGGCCTGATGTCAGTGCCCATGACTGTGGGACCCCCAATAGCAGGTAAAACAGAAAGGGGAATTGACTGTTTCTGTATTTGTAACTAAAAAAGATGACTGAATCAAGGGTATGGCTTATATGCGCACAAGACTTGTTATACTCTTTTTCACCACTAGATGGAACATTTACTATTTGTTGGTTATTTTCTGTTTTGCAATAAGAAAACAACCATTATTGGATGAATTATTTGCTTGTGATATTGACTCTAAAAAAACTGGTTTTGATTCATATATTATCTCATAAAAAGCACTTTTGATCATTTTTCTTAAGATTAATTAAAACCATGAATATGGAGGTGAAAATTGTGAATTGGGAGGGGCTTATAGGCGATACATTTTAAAATTCAATGATTTAATGCAATTTTAAATGTGCGGTTATACCCTCGGGTGGCTTATATGTGAGTAAATATGGTACTTGCTACTTGTAATAATGTTTGGTAAATCCAATTGAGTAAATCCCAAGATTTATGATTGTTGGTACACATAAGTGCATTTTATTTGAATTGATGGAAATGTGATCTCACGTTTTAAGAAAATGACAGCTAAGGCGTTAAATAAGTCTCAATATAATAGTTTTGTTTCCCTTTTTAACATAGGTTTCCTGAGGGATCGACTGGGAAACTACGACCTGGCTTTCTACCTGGCAGGCATCCCACCACTCATTGGAGGGGCTATGTTGTGCTTGATCCCCTGGGTGGAGGCCAGGAACAAGAAAGCCAAAGAGGAAGCGCTTAAAGACGTAAACCAATCAATGTTAGATAACAAGAAGTTGAAGGAAGATGCACAATCAAAAACTGGGGAATCAATCTTCTAAATGTGACAACAAAATAGGTGTGTGATGAAGACAGCAAAAAAAAGTGAAGATCCCAATGAGTTGCCTTGAATAGTAAGTCCGAAAATGACAACATGAAAAGTGTAAGAGGTTGGATTATTTTAAATGAATATGTATCCGATCATAATGTACTATGCAAAGAAATTGGAAGTGTTTAAATTCTGGAAAAAAAGACTTTTGCCTTGCAGGATTTTAAAATATTGCAATGTGAAAAGATAATTTGACTTTTCTCGTCATACTTTGAAACTAATTACCATATTTTCTCGCATATAGGCCGTATTTATTGCTAAAATTGCGAGAAAATATGGTCAATTTAGGTTCCTATTTCAGGTATGACCTTTACATATGTTTGGGATACATTGCTCTTACTCATTAAAGTTCCTATTTAGTTGTTATTTCAAGTAGTTGGTCTTGAGAAATACGCCTCAACAAGCTATCAGCTTTTTTTATGCAAGGTCAACGTTTTACTATACTATTTAACACTATTTACCATGGTAGAAAGGCTTGTAAATTTAAATTTGGCAACAAAATGACAAGGACTAATGACAGCAGAATGCCCTGAAGATACACACATTACTGTCATGTGTTTGTTACTTCAACACGTGATACTACAACACAAGGAGTACATTGTGTACATCAAAATAACTGAAGATCATACAAAGTAGCCCAGTGTATAAGAAACAAATCATGGGCCTTTTTTAGGAGAAATATCTTTAATCTGAATCAGGAAAATAAACACTATGTTCGTGTTTATTTAATCATTGATAAGAGCAACATGTCCCAATTTGTGTAAAAGAGAAATGACAAATGTTTGGGCACTTAACTAGTTTTTTATATTCTGCCAGCTGGCATTTAAAGATGAGACTTGTGTATTTTTGAAAAAAAAACAAATGAGCAGCAAACCTAGTAAATGTTTCAACCTCCCGCTGATTATAATTTTTACAGATTGACATGAAATAGATTGACATATAATCTCCCTTTTCAATGAATTGTTCCTTTTTGGTGTGTCTTAGTTGTACTAACATGTATTTGTATGCCAAACTAGGCACTGCAAAAAGGACTGGGAGATTTAGCCGTATTGACTAAAGGTCGACTTAAGTCAAATGAATCATTAACTCGATGCGCAGTTTACTAAAAGTGGAATTTCGTTTTATTTATTTCTGTGTTCTTGTGCAAAATGACATGCTGTAATTTGTAGGCATTTGCTTATTTAGTAGACCAAACTTATTTCCACATGGTGCACCAATCAAAGAGAAATCATATGATTATTTGTATGTTTTTTTGCTTGACAAGCATGTGACACAATTACCTCAGATGTGAAAAGTAGAACCGCCAACATGTCCGTCCATACAACAAAGTCGTTGTAAATGTATCACCGTCATGCCGTGAATCCTTTTACATCGGTAATGTTTACTTATTATGAACATTGTTTCTTTCATATCATTGTATCACAGTAGTTGCCTCTATTCAGGTCAGTCATTTCCTTTTGGGTTGACTATTGTCTTTTTTTGGAACTAATGGGACAACCTGTTTAATTACTGAATGTACATATTTGCCTTTGCTTTGCAATACTTAATTAGTGTGTGTACTTTTACAAATTCTTCTTGAAATGTGATCCATGCCACCCAAAGAGACAACATGAGTGTAAAATGTATATATTTTGACTTTCTTCGCAGTAATTACTTACAAAAGTGCCTTATATATGAAAAAAAGCCTTAAGTTTTCTTGCATTTTTTTTGTTTAAAAGATGTAATGCTTTGCTGCACTCATTTTTGATGAGCTTATTGCATTTTTTATGTATTATTTCTCTTTGATATAGCCAAATTTAAGAGTGGATGTTGGACTAGCTGCAAATATATATTGATCTCAGTGAAGACAGCTACTTCCGTCCTTTTTTAACTTGTCCAACTTGTTTCAAAAGGTCAGATATGACGTTTGTTTGCTCTGTGTTAGGTTATTTACCTCCAGATTCCAAGTAAAATTGCAACGTCATATCTACTGAAGGATGCCACAGTGAAATGGATTTTATGAAAATTGTAATAAAAGACTTCAGTATTTTCTTTGGACTTTCTACATAGTTTTTGCATGTTTCCCTTTCCTGAAGGACAGTTTGGCGGTATCACTGTAATTCATCTTTCCAGATTAGAAAACGATTCCAATACATGATAATATCAATTTCCGACCCACAGCATTATTCCTTCAATGAAAAGACTTTTATTTTTTTTCTTTTAAATTTTTACAAACCACCGATTCAAATCTTAAAATGTAATGACAGCATAGTTCAAAACGTACACGAAACCAGCAATGCACACATAATACACACACAAGTTATCAAAACACAGTATTGCAACAGTCCCAGGTTTAAAAAAAAATGACCCAATTCCACAATGGAATAGCATTAAGCTCAAATGGTCATGAATACAATCTTGGTTAAAATGACACCCCTCAATAGAATGCCCAAAAAACGGCATTCACAGTTAGAAATGCAATTGGCTTGATGCTGATCCGTAATAATGTTCAAATGATTTATTTACATTATGTAGGAATCTCAAGTCCAATTCACGTTAATGTCAACAATGATGTGATACTGCTGCAGCATACACAAGACTCTCTAACCCTTTTAATTATTAGGTTTTGGCTTTTTTTTTTTTTTTTGGAGCCTGTCTGGCCACATCAGAAAAATAAGCGTAAAAAGACATACCCATGCCCTATGAGGGAGGCTGAGGCAGACAATACTTGTATAACAAATACCATTTGTTAATAAAACACAATGACAACCCAACAGGGTTCAGGTGAAGCACAGCTGAAATGTTTTGAACCCAACGGTGAGATGACGGAGCTCGTTAGCACCAGGTGGGGAGCAGTGACATCATGTGGCGATTGATTAGAAGTCGTCGAGCAGCTGTCGGAGGTACGGTGCCTTGGAAAGCTGCCTACTAACTCGATTCAGCTTGTAGAGGACGGGACAATCGAGAGAGACACATGGAACGTGGCGATCCATGCAGCCGGTGCAGTTCTTGCAGATCTGTACAACAAACACACAAAGTAAGCACTATTTTTGATGTGATACCATGCCACACTACGCTTTGACCTTGAGAAGCTCTTCCTGATCCGTCTCCAGCTGCCTTATATTCTGGTGGAGGGTGACGGCTACACGCTGGGGTGAGGCGCGGCATGGCGCACACACACCCAGCTGGGTGAGCTGGTCACACACGGGGCAATGGAGCGTGGTAAAGTACTGGGAAATGGTACCTTTCCTGGCCGCACCCTCGCCACCAGAGAAGCTGGATGCCTTCTGGATCTGCAAAAAGGAGCTTATTAGCAGGTTATACATATACACACACATGAATATATATACTAGTGGTGTGCTGTCACGGCCTTCTCTGCTGGCCTAAGAAATATGTGAATCATTATATTTTGTCTATCAATACTTATTAGATAATTCCAAATTGTCTGGTAGATTCCTTTCATTGCTTATCTCCTGGTTGCATTGCTTCTAGATGCCCGTTTTCATATTGAAGCATTTAACCAATCACAATTCGGCCATTATTTGTTGTCATGGTGTTTGGAGCAACACTGGATTTGCAAATTTGACCTGTTTAACCAAAGCAACAAAGGGTCTCAAACGCACTGCCGAAAAACAGACGTCAAATGCTCACCCTGGGAAGCTCCTCGTACCAGCTGAACACGTCAACGCCAATCAACTGAAATATGCGGCCTAGCGGAGGCAGGATCTGCTTGGTGATGTAATAGGTAGCGTTGAGACGGAGGCTGGGGTCCTGCAACACTTCAGCTGGCCGACGGACCAGCTGGATGAGGGGCATCCCCGGTGAGCCGTACACCACCACGTACGGTACGCGTTCACCTACGCGAGGCTCCAAGCGACGGTCGTACGACATCATACGCCTGCGGGATGAGAATCGAACACTTTAAATCTGGGCTTAAAACGCTATAGTATAGCACAGCATATTCATATGTTTGGAGCCCCAGACAGGATATGAAGGCTCAATATATAGCCCTTCAAAAAGGTTCCACCATTTAAAAAAGGAACAAATAATTTCTGCAAAAAATTGCCAATAGAATTGTGGTCTGTTGCAAATCATTGGTTTTCATTGACGGCGCTGGATGTCCAATCCATGTGATGATTAAATGATTGTGCCCAGAAACCAAAGCATATTCAGCCAGTCTTTCCAATTTTCTGAGGATTTAAAAGGTATTTTTTTACTTTATAGGGCATTTACAGTTTGGGGATCTACTGCAACTGGCTGCCTATTTAAACAGCAGCTATGATTCATAATGTGAGATAATCATTATTGTGAGCATTGCATCGTACTGTGGAGGTCCTCAAAGTTTTCCACCCCTACAAACCAAAACCCTTTGACTTAATACAAAACGGAAAAAAACGAGTAAAAATGAACCTTACACTGCTATCACAAACTTCAATTGCTTTCTCTCTTACAAACCAGGTTGCTAGGAAACAGCCTTGTCTACTGTGCAAATGCACCAGACAACAAGTCCTTCTATCTTATACATTTCAGACAGAAAACAACAGTGTTCACTTCCTAGCACAACTACAAAATGTTGTGTTTTCTCCAGAAGCGGACGCCCAAATACCTGGTGAGCTCTAGCGCAGGGATGCAGGCTCCGGGCCGGTACGACGACCCGCCTCTGTATTCCTTCGCAAATGTCAGCTCCTGTACGCTGGCTCTACCTTCAAGGACTTTCACGCACTGACGCTGAACAAACACCTTCACCTGGCTTATGTCCCGTGTCTCAAAGAGAAGCTTGATGGAGCGTTCCAAAATCTGAGAAGGATGCACATTTTGAAAGAATACTTTTGATGTGATAGAAGAACAAAGCCGTGCAAAGAGTTTGCCTGTTACCTTGGAAACAGCAGGGCAGTTATCACGGCGCACCGTCTCAATACCTTTGGCATCAAACACAGGCTCCTTTTGGTCGAGGCTTTCGTACATGAAACCCACGTAACGTTTTTTTGTTTGGAGAACGCAGGGCAGATACACCTGAGAGAAACAAGCAGTTCAATTGTCGATCTAAGTAGACAAATACAAATCGTAATGAGCCTTTAATTCCAGTGACCTTCTCAAATTTGAGCTTGACTGGCTTTGGGTTGGTTGCGGTCACTGCCTCGGCAATCTCGTTGCCAATCTTGAACGCTTGCTCTTTGGTGGCTCCTTTCAACAAAACGAACATGCTGCAAAACAGGAAAAGTCATGTGAAAAGACTGCTGGGATTAGGCATGGACCAAAATCAGATTAGGACATATAACCAAAAATATCTCATCTAAAAATATCTAGTACAGTGGTCCCTCTACATACGAGCTTAATTGGTTCCAGGACCGAGCAGTTCGTATATCGATCTTCTCGTAACTCGAAGGAACGTTTCCCATTGAAATCAATTAAAAACATTAATTTGATCCAACCCTCTGAAAAAAACACCAAAAACTGGAAATTGGTTTGGAAAAAATGTTTCATTTCTTCTAATTTGAAGGCTGTCATTTAGCTCACTCATTTGTCAGAATTGCACTAATTGATAAATTAGTGTGGGTTCATTCATCTTCCCAATATGCCAAAAACTGCGTAAACCCTGCAATTTTACTTCAACACTGCCCAACACTTCCAAGCAATTTCAAGGACCAAGCGCATGTTTCAAGCATTTTCAATAATTTCAAGGAACTGAACAAACCCTCCATTGAACAAGAACAAAAATTAAGAAATGAAACTACCTGTCAGTGTCTCCATACACAACACGAGCTCCCCATTTTTTAGTGTCATTGACCAGCTTGATGGCTCTCTCCAATGTTTCTCTGGCTTTATGGACAATGCTGTCACCAAGCTGAATACACAAGAAAATAAGGAGCAATTTAAAAGAAAATGTTCAATAAATACTACACATTTTCTCATCCTCACACAAGGGAACTCTGGAGTAGCTCACCTCCACGTTTGGCATGCGTCCAGAGTAGTTGGCCGCTGCGTAGCCAAAGGTGACGTTAGCGATGAGCTTCAGTCCAAGCTGACGGGCATCCAGCAACTTCATCAGGGCCTTTTCTTGCTTGTACGTTTTCATTGACTGCTTCACCATAATGCGTGTGTTGAGGATTTGCTCAAGCATGTTGGGAAGGACACCTTTACGCACTGAGGACTAGAGAAACAACACATTTTACCAGACGTCATGGCATTATGCTAAATTGATATTCACCCCAAGTCACCTCAAAGGCTACTTTACTAAGTCAATAAATTGGAGTACACTGAGCTACACACACCGGTTTCTCTTCTATGTAAATTAAACCAAAAAGCGCAAAACACAATACAATATATATGAATTGCATTTCACTGTTAATACGGAAGCCAGACTCACTTCCAGAATGGCATTTATGCGATGACTGAAGGAGGATTTGTTTGCAGATTAATGTCAAAGCCATTTTCAAGACAGACTTTTCAAGAAAGAAGAGCTGGACATCATTAAGAAAGGTCGGACAAATCCAAAATAAGCAAGCCTGTCACAACCGGGAACGAACATTTTCAGCACTAAATCGAATAAAAACGTATGCCAGAAATACGACAGGACAGGCTCGATTTAGAAAAGGAGGAAAGAAAGGAGGATGCATATTGTGTATAGGTAAAATTGATTTTTGGTGAGTAAAATATGGCTATATTCCTAAATAATATTTCAATTGTAGTATGAGGTTATTATTGATAATTTTTACGTCTCGCAACTTAGCTGCAGTAGAGGTTTTATAGCCATAAAATAGTTTTTGAGGGTTGGATTAATTTTGTCAGCTGAAGGCGTCGGTAGGAAATTCATGGACCACCACTGCTAAAAATATATAGTTTGTTCTTAACCATCATCGTCTACTGAACGTTGGTCTGGAACTAGCGTTGACATAGAATCCACACAAACCTAGGGAGAACATGCAAAATCCACACAGAAGGACCGACTGGGCCGCGAACCCATGACCCCAGAACTGTGAGGCCGACATGCTAAGCACTCATTGCACTGCATTACTCTAGTGGTCTACCTTGACGAAGGCGATGCCATTAGGTGACACGGTGATATCATTTCGGAGTTGGTAGAGGATCTCCGGGGGAACCCGCAGGGAGGTGCAGCCAAACTTAAACTCATCTGTCCTGAAAACAAATATGAGAATACTCTTGAAGGCCTTCTAAAAATATAGTAATACAACTTCTAAAACATTCATACTTCCAACTTTTAAAAGACGATGCTAACATCAATACATTCTCCCCATTAACTAAATCAGGATATATTGCAGGTGTGCTAGTATTTTTGTTCTTACGTTCCCAGGCTATTCACATGTCCGAGGCAAGTGGAGTAGCAGTAATTGTATGCGATGACGATGGAGGGATAAAGTGACTGGAAGTCCAGGACGACAACAGAATTGCTGTAAAAGCGTGATTCTGGTTCCATCACTAGCGGCAGACACTGAGGTGCCCTCTGCTGAGCTCGCTGCTGCATGCTGGGAGTTACAGCGATGTAGTTGAGTGGCTTGGCTAGGCGCAACATCATGGACTCGACACGGTACTGCAGGGTGAAGAAAAAAACCCAACATTTTCATCAAAACTACTTAGAACCATCAAATGTGTCAGCTTCCAGGGTTTGAATTACATGTCCATTCAAAAAGAAGCATAACATGCTTCAACATCAATGAATACAGACATTTCGCTTTATCTTAAGAGATATAATATTTGAAATACCTGTGAGCCTCGAGTGAGAACGTGAAAGAACTGAATACCAAACAGTCTGGCCAGCTCACTGGTCCTGCCAATAATGTCATGCTGCTGTAGAAGCTGCATCGTACCGTGTACCCGGCTCACATAGTGGTCCACCATTTTCCACCTAACATGAATACACATCCAATAACTAAGTTTGATGGATCGCAGTATATACGGTAATCGCTTTATCGCGGAAAATCTAGATCAGATATGGCCGGGATAATAGAAAAAGTTGCACAATGTGCAGTGTTAAAAACAAACCTGTAGAGATCAGTGTTGTGATCAAACCAGTCAGACAACGTACGCGGGCTGTACAATGGGAAGCGCTGGTGGAGAACGTGAAAGGCCACATTCTCAAAACTGTAGTTGTTCAGCGTCACCTTGAAAGGGAGCAACAAAGGAATAAGAATGAGATCAATCCATTGCAAAGGTGCTGAGTTTTCAAAAAGAAATTCTAATTCAGGCAAAACTGACATCAAGACGAAAAAGGATGCGTACAAAGAGTTCATTTTGGGACACCTACTTCTGTTTTCATCACACGCCAGATGTTGAGAATAACGCGTCCAATAATGTTGATCTCAGTCATGGTGTGGGCTCCATACTCATCTTTTTCTGCAGCAAAGCGGTTGTCTTTTGAGTCATCTGAGAACACACGCATGTCATAAAGCAAAATTAACAAAGACAATTAATTTTAAAAACCCACCACAAGGGAATAATTGACAAAACTAAGGAGGCACTCCAGTAAAACATACACTGGTTTATTTATGAGTAAATAATAGATTATGATTATGAAAAGTGATTAGATGCAGCCACATATTAGTTGGAATTGAAGTGCATTGTACCTGGTATGCGAGATAATTGTTGGCAGAGATCTACTCCAACAACTGCAGCTCTTTGGAGAAGGTAACCCCATGAGTGCATCTGCACTTCATATCCAAACAGGATATCTGGGTCAAACCTACAAAAAATCACAGAAAAACAATCTAGTTGAACATAACAGCCGTCATATCATATTTTAAAATAAAAATAGCAATGATTTTGTCACAAACTTTCTCATGATGGCAACCAATTCGTGGAACAGCATCTTCTCATCTGTTGTATACTTCACCTGCAGGCCAGAAACACCAGACCTGACCAGCAGGGGTGTGGTTCCTCTCTGGCCTGTTGAGTACAGTTTAAAAAAATTAAAAAAAAAACCTTTAGAAAACATTTACCAATCCAGCCAAAATAATGCTTAACAAGTGGTAGTTTAAAAAGTGTCTGCATTGAAAAAACAGGTAACTAGAGATGAATTAAAATATGTACATATTTTTGCATGCTCCATTGTATATATTATACACTAGGCTAATGGATTTTCAGAAAAAAAAGGAATGCATAAATGAGATTTTACCTTGGTGGTAACTGTCGCAGTCTTTATGCACCACAATGGCACCTGTCAACTGGCGGCTGTCTATATTCGATAAGGGAACATCAGAAGTCAAGCAGTAGAATAAGGCACATACTTGGTCAAACTCGGGGTCGGCTTCGAGGTCTCGTCGGGTTCGTGCATGAAGCTCCATTCCCATCAGTGTAAGGTGCTGCACCTGCGACAAAAACACAATTCATAGCAACATCAATAAACCAAACACTTTTTGCGTAAAACAAAAGAACGCCTGTATTGTTCGAGACAGCATCTTCTCCTTAGTGACATCCATGTTTTTATTATAATCGCTTTTTAGCTAGAGCTGTTCAGTTGCACAGCTTTGAACATTGGTGCACACACAGAACATATTTAATGTTTTACTTATGCTACATTTATAGTAAATGGCATGTTTTTCTTTGTGGATGACAATAAACCATTCCTTACCTCGTGCATAGCTTTGGCATCTTGCAGGTTATGCATGCTTACTTTGAACCCATAAGAGTTGGCTATGCTTGGACCTTCTATCTGAGAATTCTCTCTGTTTGGAGCATTCAAAGCAGCAAAATGGTTCTGTGAAAGACACATCCACTTCGGATTATTGCAATAACACATGAGAAAAAACGTAGGAAAACCTGTTAATTTCAATTAATTTGATTTTTTTTTTAAAAAAGGAACTGTTAGGTCCACTAACCTTAATCTGTGTGTTAAGTAACACTCTTCTCAGAGGTTCTGCTGGGCTTCCCCGTTTATGCTGGATTCTCTGAGCAAGAGGGTTTTCTGCAGTGACGATGGAAGGGGAGCACAAATTAGAAAAATAAACTTAGACTAAAGTACAATTATACAACAAAATAGCATCTTACCTTTAAATATGGGTGTGCTGCACACAGGTTCCAAATGATCTGTGCTTCGAAGATGTCTCTTTAAAATGGGTGTGCTCTGAAGGTTGTAAGGACTGGTCATCTCTTCTTTGTGACGAAGACGGGGGCTACGATTTCCACAAACTCTTTCAAAGGAGAGTCCAGGTGATAGGGGTTCAGGAGAGTTTTCACTTTGCTTCGTTTGATTCAACTCATCAGAGGCTAAAACGCTGCTGGGCTGCTGCCAAGAAGGCAGCTCTGGGGAAACTGGGGGTGTTATTTTATCAATCTCTGTTCTTTTATCATCTTCAAGCTGCATACAATCTTCATCTGAAATTGGACTCGCTTCTATGGAGTCATACTGATTCCCTTGATTCTTTGTGGGTGACGAAATAAATGACAGATTGCGCTTTCCTCTCCTTTCAATTCCGATAGCAGTTTTCCCAGGCATATAGACGTTTGAACTGGAACAACTGGGACCAGCTGACTCGGTAGTCTCCTGGTTACTCTCCTTGTGTACATTCAAGCCCTCATGTTTTAACAACTCTGCATCTCTAATCCCTTTTTGCAAAATCTCATACTGTCTCTTGGCTTCTAACCACAGCTGCACACATTCTCGGGTTGGTGCACTTTTGCAGGGCAGAAGGAGTACCTGCTTGTCACTGGTCGAACACAGGTCAGTCAAAGACTGCTCTTTACTTGTTCGTGCTCCGTGGGCTGGCACAGATGGTATAGGAGTGTTGGCATAATGTCTCATGGCTGAGAAGGCTGTCTTCCACAAATGCAATCCCTCTGAGGACAATCCTCCACTGAACTCCTTTAACTCATTGACTAGTCTTGTTCCCACTGCAAGCTTATGGCCACCAACCTCCCTAAAAAAAGAGTGTGGGAATTAGCTTTGGAGAATGACTATCTCAAACTACAATGCAAAACATCAAAGTTACAACAAGAATCTAACTATTTTAGTTAAGAAAAAAAGGAAAGAGAAATATTTAAATATAAAATTGCTTCAAAAGTATGACTTCAGACAAAAAAATTGACACCGTCGTTATGTATTACAGTAATCCCTCAATTATCTCGGTTAAAGTAGACCAGACATTGCCGCGATAAACGAAAAAACGCAAAGTAGGGTCACTCATTTATAAAAATAAAATACTGTTTTTTTAATTAATTAATTAATTTTCTTAAACCATTTTTATGAACTGAAGAAAACACTTCTAGTAAAAAATCTGCGACGTAGCAAAACCACAAAAGTTGAAGCCGTGATATTCGAGGGATTACTGTATTGTCATATTTACCCCATCATTTTGAAAAAAAAACAACTAATGGACCACAGGTCTGAAAGCACCCTGGATCTAATATAACATTTTGAGTTTTTCCAGGCAAGCTTATTGTGTCAGTGCATGCTGCTGGTCGTTATATTCTCACATTGGTTTTCCTGGAGCATCAGAAGGGTCACTGCAGAAGGGCTCCTGGAAGGTGGCCTCAGATATCTCCAGATCCTGAAGAGTGCTGAGGATCTCCTCCCTGCTTGGAGGGCACATGAGGGGCTTCAAAACGTGGGCTCCCCCACCTGCTCCACGAAGCATCTGGCTTGCTCTCACCTGAGAGAGTGAGCTAACTGAGCAAGGAGAGCTGCTCGGCGTAGTGGAAGTCATTACATCAATGCCTTCCAGGAGCTCGCCGCCTGATGGCGAGCCTTCGTGGCTCATAAAGCAAGCAGAGCTCAAAGGCAATGGTAATACTGGTTCACAGGCTGAAAATAACAGTTCATTTCCTTCACAGTGAAAGTCTTGAAAGGGGCTGAATGTATGAACATCACCCAAAGACAAATCAGAATCTGTATTCTGTAATTTGGTAGAGCCAATGAATCTGAGATGATGATTTGATGTTGATGCGTTATGCTCGGATCCGTCAAAAAGGTCAGGACTGGCAGGCTTGACCTTGTGCCAGTCAGAGTCTTGTTTCAGCTCCTCTCCGTAACCTGACAGTCTATCTGATTTCTTCTCAAAGACCAATGTCTGAGCAGGGATAGCTTCTTGACTAGCATCACTCAAGAATTTGACTGGTAAAATTTGATCAGTCAATACAAACTGACTGCCACTGTATGGGCTGGAGAAGGGAGTTTGATCAATGGCATTTATATCAAAGGAGTAGTTATGTGGGAGCTCTGGGGATAAGCTGTTTTCTATTAAATTGCAACTGTCTGTGTCAGATTGAAAAAGTAAGCAGTCATTTGATGCGTTGCCCTCTCGCATTTCAGACAAACATGGCTGAGTGTTGTTTGATTTTCTTTTTCTAATCCCGCATTTCATTTTTGGGGGGTTGATTGATTTGGGAGCCCTAGGTTTCCTTGGTGTCGTTGAAGTTTTTCTGGATTTGGCTTGTTTAGGTTCAGGACTGAGTGACTGAGATATATCATTTGAATCGTCAGGATGACCCACTTGCGTCTGGCCACGCTGATTCTTTTGGCAACGTTTCTTGAGAACAGACAAGCGACATGGTGTCTGAGAAAGACTGGGAACAAGATCTGGCTTAAGGCCTGGCTGATGGGAGGTTTTTACCAAGGCAGTGAATCTTCTTTTTTCCAGTGAAGATATCTGTGACATGGAAGCTGTTGAAATTTGTAACTCCTCTGTAGAGAGTTCTTCCTTTACAACATTAGTCTGACAACCTTGCTGTTTCATCTGAACATGTGGCAACATGTTTAAGTTGGTTTCCATAATAGAAATCTCATCATCTTCAAACTTTGGTTGTTGTGTCTGGAATGCTGTTTTAAAGGTAGTCTGGTCTTGATTCTTTTCCATATTTGTCAGCTTTGCAGAATTATCATCTGTCATCACTAGCTGTGAAATATTTTTATTTACACCATGATTTACAGTGGTCACCGCCTTCTTTTTGTATGTCCGGCCCGGTCTAGACATGATTTTAGAGGGTTTTTTTTGTTCGGCTGTACACGCAGCTTTCCTTTGTCTTGGGAGAGCTTTGCTGCTTTGTAATACATTTTGATTTTTCCCATCAGGAGGTTCAGATAGAACAGTTGTCGTGTCTGCATCTCTTGATTTCTTACTTCTGTTTGCTTTACGCCCATTTCGAGCACCTTTGGTTGAAGACTGTGCAATTTCTTGTGCAAAACTAAGACTTGGTTCACTTAACTTATTCATGACAGGGTCTGTTGGCGACCAACAGCGAGGTGGGGTCGAGTCTGTTGGGCTTTCAGCTCTATCAGAAAGATAACCTAGTTCAAACATAACATCATTACAATCACTGCTTCTGTCATCTGCCAACTCACAGTAGCATGGTTGAGGAGGTGGCAGTGAGGGTAAACATTGTCGTTTATCACAACCCCGAATAAGTTTGACTCTTCCACCAAGTCCGACTTGTTTGGAGACACTATCAATAGTTTTCTTACCCAAAGAGTTTACTTTAGATTTCCGTTTGTTTTGTTTTTTAGGTTTTAACTCAGTGACTGAAAATTCAACAGCAGCAGACTCAGGTACTTTAGGCCAGACATCCTTTAGTGGAGCCAGTTTATCATATTGATTCAGCTTGTCTTTTGTCAGTGTTACCCGTTGCTCCTCTGCATTGATTTTGCTCATTTTCACCAACATGTTTTTCTCTCCTTTGAACCTGTTGATGATAATGTACTTGATAATGATCGGGGGTTCCTTCTTACGTCGTTTTAGCTCCTGCCCACTGCGGACGTTGGAGCCTTTTAGACGTTCCTTGACTTTTGCTGGGTTTTTAGACCTTGTGGCACATGAATATTCTGCATCACTCTCATACAGCATCTTCCGTTTAGTCCTCAGAGTATATTTACTACCAGGTAGGGATGAGGCTTTTGTACATGTTACTTTAGTGTCTAAATCTTGCAAGCGGTTTAAACTGTCTTCAGGTGTATCTTTTGTTTCTTCTGAAATACAGGGTGTAATGCTAGTGACTACTGGAATTAATTCTGGCTCTTCTTTGACGGGTGTCTCTTCAATTTCTGGCTCTTTTTTGACAGATGTCTCTTCAATTTCTGGCTCTTTTTTGACAGATGTCTCTTCCATTTCTGGCTCTTTTTTTGTGAATGTCTCTGCCTTTCCGAGTGACTCATCTAAAATGGATTCTGTCTTCAGGGAGTTATCACAAACCAGCATTTCTGTGTCCCCAATCCCTGGATGATTAGGAGATAGAGAGTTGCCACCAATGGTGACATAACTGTCAGAGGTACAGCTTTCATCCATGTTTAATATATTTTTTGGTCCTAAAAATCTTTTCTTATTTACTTTTAGCCTTGACCGACGATTCTGAGTTTGTTCTAGCTTGATGCATGATTCTGGCAGTTTTTTGCAAACGTTTTTCTTCCTGCTTAGGCAGTTGGACAGAATTACACTTGGGAAAAATTTGTAGTGTTCTTCCTGTTGTGCGACAATTGTCTTGTCCGTCTTATTTTCCTGATAGTCTTCATACCTGATTTTGAGCTCACCCACATCTCCCTTTTCTCCATCATTATTCGTCACCCCCTCCTGAGAATTAAGAAATGCCCCACTTTCAAGAGTTGAAGGTACTGAGGATATATTCCTCAATAGGGGGCTATGTCTTTCCATCTGGCTCAGTTCAAAGTCTGTCTTAGTTGAACAGTTCCTCAGCTCTGAATAGCAGAGGGAAAAGGCCCTATGGTTCTGAAGGATGGACAAACAGTTTGTCTCAACATTCTTCAAACTACTTCTTTTTGTAACCTTGCTGTTGTTGAATTGGAAACTTTCCACTTCCGTCCTATCTAACGCTAAAGATGCTTTTTTGTCATAGGTGTATATTGGGCAGATGTCCTCTTTGTCCACACACATGGCAGATACTTCTGACTGACTGACTGTTTTGCAGGGAATAGGGTGCTTGACTGGTGGAATGTATAGGATTTTTTTATTAACCTTTAAACCTGTTGAACATTCACAACTGCTGTCTTGAAAGCTTTTGGATTGAAATTGTTTGTCAAGTGGTTGCTCGGTGTCCAAAACATGAACTGGACTAAGCTCTGGGTGGTTACACTCCAGAAAGATCTTTGCTGAGGATGGGGGTTCCAGGTGGAGAGTCTCTCCAGGGAAATGATTTGCTTTCATTATAATCTTCTCTGTGACGATAAGTGAAGACTGGGTTCTGGAGCCACTGTCTGTTAAAGATGAGTCTAAGAACAACAAAAAAAGGCAGGAGTGGATACATTAATTTAAAATTGAAAGGAATAACTCTTCATTCAAAAGCATTTTTGAGGAGTCTTTTTCGGGGCTCCACAGTGAAAGCATCCTTTAGACACAAATTCAGCCCAAACCACCCCCATCTACATGCCAGCACGTGTTTTAGGAGAACAGCCAGTTTCAAATGACGTAGGAGTTGGCTGCAGATTCACACTCAATTCAACAGCGGAGTCAACTTCTCCCGGCCACATTTTACACATTGCGCTCTTCCATTTCTGGAGGAAATGCTAGGAATTCAGCAGGGCCTTTGCAAAATTGTGGGTGATGGTAGTGCAACTATTTCTGCACATAGCTCATAGTCTGCCTACTTTACAGGATCTAAGTCTTACCACTGCTCTCATCTGCTGCCCCATCAAGCTGAGGGATGGACAAGTTAGCAAATAAAGAATTGTTTGCACTCCAACCCATGTCCTCATCTGAGGATTCCTGATGATCGTCACTGGAGCTCTCCTGTGTCTCTTTAACACCATATCTGCAGATTACATATCAAGAACTGTTATGGCATGCTGGACTAACTTAATTTATCCCTTATTCATATAAAGACTGCCATTGTGGAAAAAAATACCTTGTTAAAGATGGGTTTTCTAGCAGCTCACTGTCCCATCGTTGAGACATTGTCATACTGAGAGCCGCTTCTTCCTTGTCTAACTCTGGGCTTGCCTCCTCATCGTCACTGTTATAGTTGCAGTTAGTCGTACCTGGAATTGACTGGGACTTTGAACTGTGCAAACCAGTAGTCCCGCACTCATCCGCAAGGCCTGCCAGAAGATTGATCATTGCACAGTCTTGGCTGCTGTCTGCATGGACAAAAACAAAACAAAAACGTATCTTAAACACGTTCAAGCAATTCCTTTCAGAAAGATGTCCTGAAACCTCTTACACCAATTGCCACCTCAAAAAATACCCATTGCTTCTCCTCAAGTAATACAATGATGAACCAAATATATTCATTTAGTGATCCCAAGTGTCAAAATGTATGCAGGTTTTAATATTCTTTACTTTACATAGTGTACTGAGGGAGCTGTCTTTATTGCACAGCAGAACAACAACAAAAATCATCTTATTCTCTATTTTCATAAAGTAAGGTAACATAGTTACTTTCAAAATTGAATAATGAAATTGAATACATTTTCACAGAATTTTGATAGAAAAAAAGATGTAATCGTTATCATGATAATTATCAATAGACTGATAATTTCTTTTATTTGTATATATAAATCGTATTAATTCTTAAATTCAATTCTCATATTGCCCATATCTAATTCATACAAGTAAATATTACTTAGGACAATCAATGTCTTGTACACATACCTAATATGGAAGAGTGTTTGGATTGCTGAGAGGGTGGCAGGAAATTCTGACTATTTTCCAGTAGACACAAAATGGCCTCCTCATCCACCACAGCCTCTTCTGGGGTTTTACCGCTACTGCATACCAATTCTAAGCAAACAGAGAAAACTCATAGTTAGCATCTCAGAGGCATAAAAGATTACAAAGGACCTGACCTAGTTAGTATGTACTATGCTAGTACAAGGCCTCTGTAAATTAAATAGCTTTTATAATTTCATTCTATGTAGCAAATATTACATTTCGTCTTAAATAATACCCTAAAGAAACAACTATGCTCCATCTTCAGACTTTTGTTCTTTTTCATTGTAGTACACCTCTATTTTGCATTAAACTCTTTCAAATATATAAAAAAGCAATGAATGTATTTTCAAAAAAAGGTAAATTCTCATCAGTCTTGACCTGGCTCAGAGTCCCTGTGCACCTCTACAGCTGAAGCCAGTGTACATGGCAATTCCTCTGGTGTTAAATGAAGAGATGAATGGAAGGTGAGGTCACTGAAATCCTCTTCATCACCAACAGGGGAGGCCTGTGTCCTGAAAAGAAAAAAGGGAAAACGTAAGCTAAATATAGAGAATACCTACACAGATCGGGAAAACCACATTGGTGTCGAATTTTTTTATGCATACTTGTTGTTCGTATTAATAAATATTTTATATTATTTTCTTATCTTTTCTCCCATTTTCTTGTTTTTTCACATTGCTCACACAAAATTGGGACAGAAAAGAAAAAAAAATCCAAGTTATGAATAAAGTTCTGAAACTAATTTATTTTAAAAGGTAGAGATACCACAGTATTATTAAAGTTAAGTGTGAAACGTTACGTCAGCCTCAATGTCAGTAAAAAAATACTGGTGGGGCTTATTAGCAAAAGGTCTGGAGAGTTAGTGCATGTGCTGCAGTCTGGTTGCTCTTAATTAGACTGCTTAGTGACTAAAAAGATGTCAAGGGAAGAAGATTGCCAGGCATCAAGAGATTACATCAGTGATTAACATGTTAATCAGTGATTAACATACGTATAAAAAGTGAACCATATAGTGTTACTAATTATTAGGCAAATTCAAATTTCCACAAGTTTTTCAGCTGGCGATGGTGTGAATTTCCAGTCATTTAAATTGGAAAATTGGTATTTTTCCCAAAATGGTTGCTTAATTTATTTTTCATATGCCATAGCTGTAATATTTAATAATATACTTGTTGATAATTTCACTTGTGTACGTTTATTTCGGTAAAGGGGAAAAACAGTAATATGATTCTAATAATAGGAGTGATCCTACTTTGCGATATTTTGATGATGGCGGCCATGTCTGGTCTACATCATCCGTGATAATCGAGGGTTTACTGTACCTACAGTTGTTTTAAGAATAAATCCCAAACCATTGCTATTCATCAAAGTCCCATCTTGTCGGGATGAATAAACTTTAATTTAATGCAAAAAAAAAAAGTGCAACTTACACATCAAACTCAGCATCCTTCAATATCTCCTTGAATCTTTTCATGAAAATTTGCTCACTCTCACTTGAAGGCACAAATTCACGGTCTGTAAAATAGAATCAAAAGAACTCCTTACTTTTCCTTAGTCACACTCTTAAACACATGCAAAATCGATGTTGGTCAAATACTTGCAGCTCAAGTATAGCAAGAAATCCATGTTATTTATAACAACACTTTTATGTTTACAACTGCTGACCTTGAGAGTGTGGGGTTTCAATCTGAGAATCCTTGTTTTTTTCTCTCCTTCGCTGTTTTTCATCCTCCCATATTGCTTGTAGGCCAGGGTTCTTTCCAACTTGATCTGAGAAAATGACAAAATAACAAAATGTCTGAACCATCGGAACAAAAGGAGAACATGGAAACCAAATTTAACACAGGATAATGACAAAACTAAAGTTCCAAGGTTTACATTAGACATAGGTGAACATCTATACAGAATTACTCAAAAAATATCCAAGGTAATGATCACCAATTGGTGATCATTACCTTGGATATTTTGAGTTGACAAAATTTGAGTTCCCTGTGCAACTTACTTTCAACCTCCAGACGGTTGAGAACATCTACAGCAACAGCATCAACCTCTAGTTCACAGGTGCTTTGCCTCACCAGCTCATCCAGGACAAGGGAGCTACAGACAAATGAGCAGAAGACACTGCAATGACTTTTCATAGTTTGAAATTATAACTAATGTTGATCTTGTCATTTATCATTGCATCGGTCAGGGTGGTT
Organism: Stigmatopora nigra; assembly: GCF_051989575.1. NCBI lineage: Eukaryota > Metazoa > Chordata > Actinopteri > Syngnathiformes > Syngnathidae > Stigmatopora > Stigmatopora nigra. The sequence continues at coordinate 3,571,807 of NC_135509.1, read as the reverse complement.
AGCATGTCCGCCTCCCAGTTCTATTCCCAGTGAGTTCCAAACTTTTTGTGATTGGGTTGGATTTCATTTTTAGGTTAGTTTGCATGTTCTCCCATGCCTGTATTCGGATTAGAGCTATGACTCACCAGGGAATGGCATTCTCTTCCCAGCGGGCAAAGGTACCCCCAAAGGTGCTCTCACTGAGTTTGGATGTGCACCGACTCTTCCAGGGACTGCTGGAATGGCTGTTCGGGGTCTGCTGGTCCAAGGTAGCTGTCAAATCCTCTAAAAGACATTAACATGCCTTTGTTACATCATTTGTAGGCCACGCTTTTGGGAGCTTAAAACAAATTGATTTAAGATTCTACTCTTTGCAATCGTTATGTGTTATTGTATTTCTTCTAACATAGGAGATATGTTGGCCAAATTTAGTTTTCATAATTTAAAGATGCAAAATTATTATTACCACAAAGGACTACCACAACATAACGAAACAGAAGTACAATTTTGCAGTTTTTGCATTCCAGATTACACGAATATGAATAATTCATGCAATAATGTTTGTACAGCAATACCTTGACGTACAAGTGTCCCGGCGTACCCATAATCGGCGAAAAAGACAGCCAAATCACACTGACTTGCAATCAGTAGGTGGTGAATTAAAACAAATAAAAAGATATTTTTCCATTGTAATATCCTGGTTTTGGTGTGGGAACGGATTAATTTGTATTTAGTTATTTTCTATGCCCTTGCCTTCAAGTCAAAAGAACTAAATAGCCTAAGTCTCGTCCTGTTCAACATTTTACTTTTTCATCCCATATTAAGAACCACGGATTAGGACTTTAAATGCAAAGGAAATAGATTGATCCAACTATTGTGGTTCTTTGTCACATATATTAGGAGTATGGAAGGCGTTTTTCCACTAAACTACAGAGATTAAAGTGGCGCTGAACCCTAGTTTTGTTTGGGACAAGTCAAGCATGATGGAACCTTATTAAAGCCAAGAGTGGAATGCCATAGCTTGTGGTATGTGCTCATACTGGATGGTAGTATTGTAAAAAAGTAAGATTGACTGGAGCACCTATGGGAAATTCCAAGAGAGGGCCTCATTATGTTTGTACTCCTGAAAACCAAGTGTCAGTACCTATTTAATTAACCATTTTAAAACAAGAAATGTCAATTTTTAAAGTAAAAATTGATCGCAATTTAAAGTGACGTACACAAAGGAGTACAGCCACCTGGGGCTGATATACAATTAGTAGACCATGATCAGCTTTACAGTAATATAATGAAAAACAATGAGTAAATAGCAACACCTGACATTAAAAAGTTGAAAATATCCAATAAATTGCATTCCACTTCACTATTGTGTTCCACTTGTTAATTCTTGATGACCATTTTTAGTTTTATATCTTTGTTTGGAGACTGAAATGTGGCGAAGGGTTGAAAATTAAGAGAGGTCCGAATACTTTAACAAGGCACTGTAGCATTTTCTTTTATATGAACCAACATTACACAATAGTACTCTAGAAAATAAAATCAAAACATGCCCACACTCAGTCTGATCTTTGCCTCCTACCTCTTGTTTTGCTCGGACGGAACTTGACCGCTGCCAGGTTTACCAGGTTCATTCCATATAAATTGTAGTCAATGAAGAGCTGAAGTAGATATGGAATGTGGCCTTCATGAGGTTGGTAAATCTTGTTCATCACTGCTCCACTCTGCAACAACTCACAAACCCTGCAAGAAATGAGAAGTTAAAATATTTGATCTGTCTATTGGTTAAGAAAAAAAGATCTGTGTAGGTAAAATGATTGATATATGGATGTGTTATACAGTGTTTTTCCCAACCACTGTGCTGTGGCAATATGAAAATTCAAAATATGATGAACAGTAAATTAGGGATTATACTATCACAAGATTTAAATTGTGAAACAGTTAGTTTGTTGCTTATTTTTCTCGAACATGAACCGGAAGTTATATGAAATTTCTGGGTTTCATTCAGCCTCAGACATGCAAATCAAGTTCATTCGCCGAGCTCTATTTTTTCAGCCCCATCTTCCCTCTGTATCTCTTATCCTTTGTTCTTAAGAAAATGTACTCTATGTGCGCCTTAAAATTAAAAAAAAAGAGCCTCAGATACAAATTGTGATCGCGTCACAATATTTATTTTCATACTAATTTCCCAAAGCCGAATTATGGGCTTTCACCATTCACAAAACAATTCCACAAGGCTTTGTTGTGATGCAAACACAATTCCTAACATAACCTCTCATCTTACCTTTTAACCATCTGGGGATTGTACAAATAGATCTTCATAAAGTGTTTCTCCTTAGCATGGTAGCCATAGAAAGGCCTGTAAGAAAACACATACCACAAATATATTATTTCATTCTGTTAAAGACTTACAGTTGTTCCATCTTTCTATTTGACTATTATTTCGGAAAACATAAAGAGGAAACTGGATACTTACATGCCAGAAACCAGCACCACCTTAAAAATGTGCTGGTTATCAGAGGCAGGGTTTCCCATCGCAACATTGATTGCTCTGTCGATGCTGAAGGCCACCAGGCGCAGATATGGTTCTTGTTCCTGTCCATGACCATCATAAGGAATATAGATGTATGGGAAGACACCATGAAGATGAAGACATGTCTTCTGACCTGCAAAGCGACAAAATGATTGAGTCATTAGCATTACTCCGATTAAACATCAACAAAATAAGTGCATATTTAGTGTACATTTTATTTTAAGTAGGACGACAAATAATACCACAAAATTTAGTTTCTTTAAAAAGGACAGACATTTTTATTATGTGCAACCCAGTGAAAGAATGTTTTAGAAAACACCATTGAAGTTTTGTGAGGTATAAAAAAGTGGAGAAAAACATTTTAAAAAACATAAATATATTGGAAAGAGAGGTAGAAGCTGTCAACAAAACATTGCTCCATCCATACTTTAAACATTAGCATGATATCACATATTTTTCCCGTTTGTCTTCCAACAGGTCCAATTCAGTCCAGTTTTTTCTTCAGTCTGCTTCTACGAGCTTCCGGGAATAACAAAAATGCATATAGTCGGACCTCATGCAAATTCAATGTAAAGGTACCACTGTAGAAGCATCCATGTAAACATACATAGCCATTAATACCATGTAATAATCACCAGACTCCAACTACTACAGCAAATACACCGTCCTCCACCTGTTAAACACAGAGGGTGCGGCAAAATCCTTTGCACTGAAGCTGAATAAATTACCAGGAAACAAAACTATTGTTTAGCAGCAAAACAAATGTCATCATATTTGTTGGGTATTTGTGTTTGAATACAACTGCCACTCCTCAGCTCAAAAATGTTTTTGTACTACAACCATCCCTTCTTCTCATATGCATATTTTCTTATTTTCAGATGCATTTTCTCATTGCCATTTAATCCAAGTTGGATGATCATCATTCAGCAATTCCCAATTCAACTCAAATGGTGTTGATGTGCAAGTCTAAAACGGTTTGATATGAAATTGTGGGAATGTTTTTAAATCACATAAACGCATATATGCATCGTCAACTGTCCAGATGTGACAGAATAAAGAATATCTAAGGTGATCGCCTAGGCCACGCCATGTTAGTGCTGTGGGAGCCTCCATAAAGCCGTCTGTTCTAAACAGGGGGGATCTCTCCGCTGCAGGAAACGACATGCGTGGGTTAGCAACGGTGTTTCACGCTTTGCGACGTCGTGTGACCATGCACTTAAATCACCATCATTGCCATGTCATGATGTAATATTGTCACAATTTCACGGTCCACTTCTCGATATGATCTCAGGGGTGTAGTGAGGGAGCGAGCGTGCATAATACAGCGTTACCGCGTGGAATACATTGAATGCTGCACAGTGGCTGCGTCGATAAACAACAAAAGACGAACAATTCATTGACTGACCTGCGGGTGTTGCTCCAAATATCCGCACCACCGGTACCTTGCTCACGTTGCTTTCCCTGAACTGAGAATAACATGCATCCAGGTCTTTGATGGGGTTTGCCAGGTAGTAGTCTGCAGTGACGATGCGCACGGCAAACATGACTGCTACGGCCGCCACGCACTCAGCAGATGAGGGCTAACAGTTGATGGGAGTCCATTTGTGGCCAAGCCCTCGACTGCCAGTCCAGAAGATCCAACAAGGGTGCTGTCACGTTTTAAAAACTGCGACGAAGACCAGGAGAAGCCGATCTCTGTCTATGAAGAAGGGGGAAAAAAACATGAACAAAGGTTCCGCGGTACCGATATTCAACAGTTGAGGGAGATCCAGTTGCGGCAGAGGAACCGAACTAAACGACGCCACTAGTAACGCTACTCTCTACCACTGTCAGTTCCATCTTCTTCAGTGACTGTCGCGTAATCTTTTCAGGAGTCCATGATGTTTTTGTTTTCAGTCAGGAAGACGATCCCCCGGCCTTCCGGTATGCAGCGTCTTTCCCTAATGAAGCATCGGTGCTAGACCGAGCCGACAGCCCCCTCCATTGGGGATCCATCGACTTCCTTATGAGGCGAAACGACGAGAAAAGCCAGTGCCCGACTGACACGCTAGAAGATATGTACACTACAATACAATACCGCTTCTTGTATAAATTTTCAAAGTAAGATAAAAGTGCACGGCATGATGAAGTTAAACACGACGATCATGTTGTTTATTTTGAAATGCCGTCCTCTGGCAAATGAGTTCTTCTACTTTAAAACCCACGAGAATTATACTTATTGAAAATGAAAAAAAAAATAATAATAAATAAAAATAAATTATTTTTCTTCTTAGTTTTTCAAATTAAATATTTTTTTCGCTTTGTTTTCAAATTTATTGATTTTTGTTATTAATTCAAAATGTGGGTAATTTATTCAGAACTGTCAGGTTGATGTACTACCCACACATCCATCGGGTTACCTGTTTGAATATTATTATGTACTACTAAAATATGCAGCACCTATCTTGTTTTGGGGCAGCTGAGTGATTATCATGTCGGCCTCACTGTGCGAGAGCTGGATTCAAATCCAGGTCGGTCCACCTGTGTTAAGTTTGCATGTTCTCCCCAGCCTGTGTGGGTTTTCCCCGGGTACTGCGGTTTCCTCCCACATTCTATAGACATGCATGGTAGGCTGATTGGACACTCTAAATTACAGTCCTTGGAAATGGCAATTTCCCTTGGAGGTTGTTATTGTGTCTTTTCAAGCGGTAATTTGTTGTTTATTTTTTCACAGTGGCGAAATTGTGAGGGTGAGAGATGCTTCTGCCTGTGGAATGATGTAGCGCTCCTCCCTAAACAGGCGCAAGAGCAGGTTCTGTGTGTCAAGAGGCCACCTGTAGATCCTTGTGTTTTGAAGCCAACTGGGTACATGTTTCTGTCCCACAAACAAATAAAAAATAATATAATTAGTGGTGGCAAATGATCACGTTAATTGCGGTGGACAGATTGCAGTACAGTGTTCCCTCGGTTATCGCGGTTAATGGGGACCGTGACCACCCGCGATAAGTGAATTTCCACGAAGTAGGGATGGCACGGTAAGGATGGGTGAGAATGGAAGGGGTGTGTGCGAACTACATTTCATATAATTGAAAACAGGAAAGGCAACAATATACGTGCTCTTTAGATGTATCATTCAAAAAGAAATGTTTTTGACGTGTTAAAGGAGCATTATGTAAGACTGTTGGCTCAAGATTTTACTGCAGGATCCAAATGATGGCATGAACAACATTCCTTCCTCCATTTTCAACTAAAAAATGTCTTCCCCACAATACAAAATATTAGTAATGGAACAAGGACATGTAATGTACTTACCTTAGTCGCATTGGAGAACAATACTGGTATAAGTCTGAAATTCAGACAGCCTTGTTGGATGAATTCATTTTGAATCTGGTGGAAAAATTAATTGGCGATTATTAATTTGAAATGAATTCAATGCTTTTGAAAAAAAACTATTTTATTTATTTATTTTACCAAGGGACAATCAATAATTAAGTGTATATTAGGGTGTGGGTCATAATATCTCACTTGATTGTGGATGTACTTGGTGTGTAGCCCATGCTCGTCATCACCATCCCCCTCCACATCCTCTTTGTACTTTGGGCTGATTGCCACAATGATGAGGACAGATTTCTGCAAAATGTTCAATTCATGACAGCTTGGTCTTTTTTTCTGTACAAATATCAGACTTATTCATTCATTTTCCGAGCCAGACAACCATTCATGCTCATACCCATACCTAGGGGGGATTTAGAGTGTTCAACCAGCCCACCATGCATGTCTTTGAGATGTGGGAGGATATCGGAGTACTTGGAAAAAACCCACCCAAGTCCAGGGAGAATATGCAAACTCAACACAGTGAGGATCGAACCCTCAACCCCAGAACTGTGAGCCCGAGATGGTAACTACTCGTTCATCGGGACTTACATCATTCAAAAATCTGTCCATCCATCGGGTAATGCCCATTCGTCTGGTCGCATTGTCAAAAATGTCAATCTGGAAACAAAAAGACATAGTGGGTCAGGGAATTGTGAATGTTATTGATTTTGGAAGGGACAATTGGGGGAAGGAAAGAAATGAATTATGTCGCCTACTGCTGGTTTGAAGCCCTGACTTATTAGAAATTTGGTGAAGACAGTCATTTCATCAGCTGTATCCACTGAATATGTAATAAAAACATTCCCTGCAATTACAAAAAGAGACATGCATTTTTAGTTAGCCACAATTGAAAAGGTTGCTTATACTTAGAAATAATGTATATAGGTAATATCACTTAAAAACACTGTAACACTGAGAAACACGTTTGTGTGTATATGGAATTCCTCCCTAAGGTTGCGGATTTAAATTTCGACTTCTTTAAAAATTAAGAACCTTTCCAGGATATTCAAACTTTCTGGATAGTAAACGTGAATGCATTTTCTGCGGAATCTGCGAGTACTTGAAAAGAAACCTTCAACACAAGATGTGGCAGGTTCAATAACTTTAAAAAACAAACTGGGTATACACTCGTTTGTGGGGCACGAGGAAGCAGCTTGTTCCGACTGCCTGTAGCTATAAGTGTGAGCATGAACTGTTGTCCACCTACTTGTACTCCTTCTAACCCTTCTGGGGATCAGTATTTCAGAAAATGAAGGAATGAATGTCTGTGTCTATAATTGTAAGTGAATGTATATATAATTGTATCCTTGACTTACGATATTCTTCAGGAAGCGTGATGGTCTTCCTAGTCTCTCGAGTACCGGGTCCTGGATCTGCCTGAATTGGGTAACCTAAACTGACCTCACACATAACATTCTTGGGAGATGCGTTGCTTTGTGGATGAAAGGCATTATTGGCTTTTGGAACATCTTTATAATGCATTTTAGTTCCTGGATGGTTCCTACAGAAAGAAATAATTCACAAATGTGAGCTAAGAGAAATATTACTGGGATGAGTAATGTTTAATACCCTGCCCGCTGAAAGGGAGGAATTCTCTGGTGTGGACACAAACGGTGTTCAGGAAAACTCTCTTGCTTTGGATAGATGCCTGCAATGACATAAAATGGTAGGGATTCAGTCAGACAAAGCCTCAATTGTTTTGAATTGATATAAATGACAAACAATATGGGTTACACACATATACACACATCTACACACATTCACATATAAAGGAGGCTCAGAAAAAAATGACTCTTCTCATTGTATGAATCAATACATGTGGTGAATTCTCAAAAAAATGACCTGAAACTACATCAATTCTTCTAGACACTTACAGTGGCCAGGTGCAAATGCTGCTGGATAGCGATTTAGGACATTGTAGCCGGCGTTAGTGTCAGACAAGAGCGGGAGTGGCTGCTCCAAACCATGTGTCTCATCGACTGAAGACTCAAGGAGGTTTTGGTGTTTCTTAAACCCACTTGGGTAATTTCCTTCTTGTTTTGGAAGCCAAACGTGGCCATTCTGGATGTCTGTCATCTGAGGATTGAAGAGCGGGTCGGATAAAGGAGGACTTGTTTTGGATACACTCTGAAAATAACGTTGAAGTAGTCTTTCCCGGTTCTCGTAGATGTTTATGTCGTCAGTTTGCTCCCAGATTCTGCTGTTCCCCATTTGGCTGCATTGATGGGAATCAGGTGGCAAGTCCAAACCAAGACTGGAGGGTGCCATGCGCTCATCCACCTCGACAGGAACACTTTGAAGAGGGCGGAACCCTGATAAAGCATTAATAAAAAAATAATTTTAAGAAACTATTTTGCTTTATTTGCGAGGGCTATTTGGTCAAATGTCAGTTACTTACCATTTGAAAAATCCATGAGGTTGCTCTTAATATTTAAGCAATTGTAGAGTTCAAGAATTCCAACAAATCTAGGAATAAAAATATACATTGATTGGTCAATGCAAATGTATGCTTAATTTATTGTGGGTTAGAGTGTACAACAGATGCAAACAAAAGACCCTTGTTTTATAAAATGTAAAAATAAGTGTCACTTCCAAAGCATGTACTGTGGTAATCATAAAAGAATATACTGTATATTGTAGTAAATAAGTAATGTGAGACATCTGGATTAGGTTGAAAGAAGAGAATCAACATTTTGTGCTTACCAGTTAGTACAAAGGTCAAAACCAGCACCCGGAACACCTGACAGGTAGATTTACAGAAAATACAAACAAAACATGAAGGTCCATTTGATGTGAACCCACAAATTTAAAATGAATAAAAGAATGAGAAACTTTTCTGTCGAATTGCTTCGCCCGTTGCCCCAGGACAAACCTGTTTTCATACAAGCAGGAAATATTTCTGCAAGTACCTACCCCTTTCAGCTTCAAGAGCCAATCAGAATTTAAACACCTTTTTTTTTTATTAAATAGAGTCACTCCAACCTGAATTGTTGGCCAGCCAATTGTAGGTAACAAGGAGACAGACACTCAAACCAATTTGTCTGATATTTATTTGTACAACTGTGTTTTCTCTACTGGACAGGTCTGGGCCTGGTCATCTTCACGGATATGAGATGATGTAACCCTCTGTTCTGACACTGAAAATACTTTCATGGTATGTGTGAGAAAGGATATAGTTTCTCTCGTCACATCTTTACAAGTCACCACTCGAAACAACTCTTGCCGGAAGCGACCACTGACCATGCAGTAGAGTAAAAAGTTTGTGGTGGAGTTTAAATTCTGTAACATGTTAGCCAGGTCGCCAGCAATATTGATGGGGATTGTATAGTCGTCTCTGTTGAAGTATTCCGTGTTGTACTGAGTCCTGAGGATGCAGTATGTGACAAAGCGAGGTAGACTAAGTACCACAAATGCCAAAGAGACTGTCCCTAGCAGGAGGATGGTCCTTCTCAACATGCCCCTAGTGCTTCGTCCATGCATGACACGACGCTCCTCTTTGGTGAATAAGTTACTGACCCGACATAGATGAAGCCCAATGAGATAGTTGAAGATAATGACGACCACGATGGGAATACCTCCCGATAGAAAGGTAGTAATCCACACAATAACAGTGGAATAGATCTCCTTCTGGTATTGACATCGTGGTATTGTCATGTTTTCTCCATCCACCGTGATGTTGACGGGTACGACAACGTTGATCCATCCAAGCGGCACCGACATCAGGTGAGACGCTACGACAATGGCAATACAAGTAAGCCGAGTGACCCTTTTCTGGGAGAAAGTCTGCTTGGCTTCTGTGCTGCGTAGAACCAAGTAACGCTCGATAGTAAATACCACCACAATCCAGGAGGAACTGTAGAGAGAACCATACTGCAGGAATCCAAGAATTCCACACCATGGGTAAGAGTGCCAGAAGGGTTGCAGCAACCAAAAGGTGAGGGTCAGGTCAATCAGGATCACCCACACCAGGTAGAAAGTGTCCACTATAGCCAGGCAGCTGAGGTAGACAACAGCTGTGTCAGACATTCCACATTTACGGAAGCAGATCATGTAGAAGGTGAAAAGGTTTGCTGGGGAAACAAGACAAGTATAAATATGAAATACAGTCATACCTCGACATACCCTGAGTGCCCTGACATACGAGTAAAATTGTAAGCGAATATTTATCTTGAGATATGAGAGAATTTTTGATATACGAGCAGACAGCGGAAACAAGAGGCTGCTCATAAGAATATCGTGGGCACTGTCTTTTTGGTCGCAAATCCCTCGTGCAAAATGAATAACGTTTGAAAATATGAATTGTTTATGGCTCTCTTCGTCAAAAAGGTTCCCGACCCCTGCCTTAGAATATGAATGAATGAATACCGAAATCAAATGCAAATTGAGATTTCCCCACCACAGGAGGGCAGTAAATGACTATTAATGGTGAAACAACACCCTGAATTGGTGGCCAGCCAATCGCAGGACACGAGGAGACAAGCAACCCTTCACGCTCACTCTCATACCTAGTGGCAATTTAGAGTGTCCAATGAGCCTACCATGCAAGTCTTTGGAATGTGGGAGGAAACCGGCGTACCCAGAGCGTACCCATGCAAACTCCACACAGGTGGACCGACCTGGACTCCCACTGCATGGCCGATGCGCTAACCACAAGGCCGAAGTTTTACTGTCACAGTAGGAAAAGGGTGATAATATACACACAGGAAAAGACATTTTAGACATAGATAAATAGGTGAAACAGACAAACAGACAGACAGATAGACAAACAGACAAACAGACAAACAAATACAAAATAGATGAATACATAAATAAATACATAACTCATAATAATGTCCTCTTTTAAATATCTTAAGTTTTAAACATAAGATTGACCTGTCAAGTCATGTTCACCAGTTAAAAAAATAAGACGAAATAATGACTCCAAGTACCTGGAATGCCCATGATGCAAAGAAGTGGGTAGTAGATCTTCTGAACGGTGACAAATATAGTCACACCAACTTCCTCCATGGTGAGTTTACTGCCAGGCAACAGCTTACTTGCTCATTTTTGCTGTTAGACAAATCAATATTGTTAATAAAACATACCCTATTTTAATGTAGTAACTTCACTCAATTCAATGTAAAACATGAAGTATGAAATTATTGGATTTGCTCAATTTTCATTAGACCGGAAAATATATAAAATCTGGAGAGCCTTTAAAAGCAAATTGAATTTAAAAATGAAAGCATTATGCTTAATCCTGTTTGAGGGGATTTGTTTGATGAAAAAAAACATCTACAGTATAACAACTATAGAAAAAAAAACAAAAATATGAAAAAAAATGGAAAACTAAAATGTATTTTTTTTAAATGTACTGTATTCTCAAAGCCCCATTTACAAACTGTTCTATTTAAACAGTTAAATTCAACAAACATCCTATTTTGGGAAAATGTGTCATTAACTAATTTAACCATTCACCCCTTTTCATTTTCTACTCACTAGCATACCTGGAATTTAATAATAAATAATAAATTGACCCAATTTTACATGGAAAAGCACACACTCAACTACTGTCCTATTATTACTGTTCTGTGGATGGTCCTCAATTTTACAAAATTCATCAAATGTACAAGTAAATAATGAATTTCATGCAGATGTCAAAAAATAAGAAGCATTAAATTTGACGTACCTGGTGCTGTATGGTTTTAAACTCCTCGTTATGTAAAGGTGCTCCTCAGCTTTTTGTTTATGGCTCCACTATTGCACGGCTATCTGGTTGAATTGTAGAATGGGGGGTGTGACAGCGTTAAAAGCATTTGGGCGGAGGGTTGAGTGAGTCATCTGGTTGATGATGGGTCTTTAAAGGACTGTTGGGAAGACAAAGCCATGAACTTGAACATTGTATTAAGAATACAGTACGTATATAGTCGAACCTTGTGATAAGACCGTTTCGCCATACGACATTCTTGTCCTACGACGAAAAATTCGATCGAAGAATTCGCCCGAGATACGATCAAAATTTTGCTAATTCTCATTGGCAAGTGGTCATGTATTATCCTATTGAGAAGACAAAAGAAAATAACCCCTGAAGAGTTCCTTTTAGCTGCAGCTAAAATCAGGGTGGAGGTGGGGCAAATGGAGCTAACCTGGGACAAGAAAAGATATAAAAATTTAAAACAAAATTAGAATTACATTTTGTGTAAACTTAGATGAAACTTATTTGTGTGTGTCTGCATCATAATCCAAGTTCATTTAAATTTGTTTATGTTATGTTGTGAGCTCGTTGCTGTGCAAAAAAAATTCCCTTCTGCAAAATCCGTCTAATTTTAGCACTATTAGACATCATAACCACAAGTTATTTGTTACTCTGGTAATAGATTGCGAATGAGAACAAATAAAAATGTTTTTTTTCCAATCCAATATCCAGTCTTTGGTGTTTTTTCAGAGGGTTGAACAAATTAATTTGTTTATAGTTCATTTCTATGGGAAAGGTTGCTTTGAGATACGAGTAAATCGACGTACGAGCTCAGTCCCGGAACACGTTAAGCTCGTATCTCAAGGCATGACTGTAGTTTGGAGAAAAAATGGATGCCTAATGGTGTAACAATACTGTCAAAAGAAGAGGGGTATGTTCATAATCTATACATGTTTAGTTCATAAAAAATATATATAGTCTAATTCCATACAGAAAGCAGTTGCTTGTAAGAGAGTAATTAGGCTGAGGAAAGCCAAATGAAAGTGTAAGGCAGCGAGAACAGAATGGAAGACATGAGGATGAAGAAAGAGGAAAAAAAAACTAGCTTCCATAGTAATCTGTAAGAAATAAATGAAACATCCGAATAGCTCTTAAACTTTGCTTTTGTCAGATTAAAAATACAACTTGAACTAAATCAAATATACAAACTTAAACAAGCCTTTAAAAAAATATTTACATTGACTACAGGTATCATATTGCATTATCTGAGCCCAAATTCCTACCTTGCCTCAAAAGTCTTATCATTGCATACTAGCCGAGTTCATACAGTCAGGGATGAGGCAAAACGGCATAAATGAAATGATCAATTTGATCGAAGGAACTTTGCAGAAACTACCAAATAGTGGCAAGTACAGGAAGTTTCCAGTTTGTCTATTTTTATTCATTTAATTTGTTTGCCTCCATCCCTAGCTTCAAGATGAGAAGTAAGACTTAGAGGTTATCTCCTGGCTGGTACTGAGGCTCAGTGGCTGTGAAGTAGTCCTCCAAGAAAGCTTGAAGGTACTCGAAGGTGGGCCGCTCTTCTGCGTCTTTCTTCCAGCACTGAAGCATTAGCTCGTGCATGGAGATGGGGCAGTCCTGAGGGCATGGCATCCTGTAGCCTCTGTCCACCTGTTCCAGCACCTCGCGGTTGTTCATGCCTGGAATTTGTGGGCAGAGGCACCATTAAATTTTTCAAATCACATACTGTACAGATGACATGCTAATGAAAGACGTGAAAGGCAACCAAAACATAAAAAAGACTCATTATACTACTTCACAGTTTTTCGATTATCGCGACCTTCTCTGGTCTACATTAACCGCGATATTCGAAGGATTACTGTAATGATTATCATCTGTGTTTTGATAATGCATTTTTATTTGTTTTTCAGGTAATTTGGCCTGATTTTGCATGCCTTTAATGTTTCCTTTACATTTTTAATATAGACTTCTTTACAATGCTCTGGTTTGGTCCCTTTGTTCAGGATAAACATGTCAAAACATTTTGAAACATTTTTGTGTTTCTCACAACTTTCATACAAAATTGGGACACTGACCAATTTTAAAGGGTTTAGTTGTGTGAGGACCGGAATTTACATATAGTATACACTGCTCTACTTACCAAATTTTCATGTTACAAAAAAGTTCTGGAACCATTTAATTTCGTAAGTAAAGGTATAACTGTATGTCTCACCCGGGTAAGGCACTCGACCCTTGGTGACCAGCTCTGTCAGCAAGATGCCAAAGGACCACACGTCTGACTTGATGGTGAACTTCCCGTACAGGGCAGCCTCTGGGGCAGTCCACTTGATGGGGAACTTTGCACCTGTGTGGATGACATGAACAATCTTGGATTTGTTCAAGTGAAGGTGGCCAATAAACCAATCCTAATAGAACATATTTTTTGAGTCATCAAGCACACGAGTAAAATAAGCTTCTAGTAAAATTCTATAGAGCAGAAGTCGCGAACCTTTATCACAGAGAGAGCCATAAACAATTCATATTTTCAATTATTATTCATTGAGAGCCATACTCAAAATTTACTAGAAGTAAAAATACATGAAAACGTGTGCATTTATAGTAATTTCACTGCCTTTAAAATAGAAAAAGTCCCAGAATTATATTGACAAAATATTTACCCTGATGCTAATCAATGGGATGCATGCATGCATGCCTACAGAAAGGTTTAATTAAAAACTAGAAGATTAAAGCGACTCTAGAAATAGAAGAATAGATAGAAGAATGTTGTCATGACAAACCTTGCCGAGCTGTGTATTCATTGTCTTCAATGAGTCTGGCAAGGCCAAAGTCAGCAATTTTACACACAAGGTTGTCTCCCACCAGAATGTTGGCAGAACGCAGGTCTCTATGGATGTAATTCATCCTCTCTATGTAAGCCATACCTGCTGCCACCTGCATAATAACACAAGATTGCATTACTGCTTTTAACATCATAAGATAATAAAAGATGTAACATTTTTTTCTACAGAATATTTGCTGCCATGCCCTCCCATTTACTTACAATGTCAAATGAAGAGAAATACATACTTGGAGGAACAATATTTAAAATTTGTAGCCAGAAATGGTACTGCAAAACTGTGATAATCACTCAATCTGTCGGGCCGCCTTTCATGGTATATTCTTCAAATAAAAAGTAGGCTTGTTTTATCAGTGTCTGAAATTTGAGACTTTTTCCAAAAACCACAACATACCTGGGCTGCCATATCTACGAGGTTGGGCAGCTTCGACGCTCGCCCATCGCCATCCTTCAAGAAGTCTAGTAGACTACCTACAAAATAATAATATCATATTAATACAGCAAGAAACAAACAAGAAATTTGAGATACGAGAAAAATTCTGAAAAAAGGAAAATACGAGGAAATTTCACTCACCAGGCATTGTATTATCGAGTTAGATAGTTTGAGTTACAAAAACACAGTCAATCGCAGGAGCAAACTCTTTTAACCATAGTTAATTCCATTAGTTGGACATTTCTTTACTTATAACATCAATAGAAACTTTTTTTTTAAATTCAAACATTTGCAACCTCAGACACAGACTTGTAAATCTGGGAAATCATGTACCTTTGCCCATGTACTCTGTGACAATGTAAATAGGTTCCTCAGACACGACAGCATAGAGCTGCACCAACTTGTCATGACGGAGTTTCTTCATAATCTGAGCCTCCTCCAGGAAGGACTCAGGGGACATGGTTCCAGGCTTCAATGTCTTAACCGCTACTTTTGTGGTGCCGTTCCATGTTCCTGACACACACACACACACAAGCAAGGATTAGTATGCTAGTAACTTATTTAACAATTCATGTCCAGACTGTCCAATCAGAAAGACTGGTAAAACATGCAACAAATGACTGTTATATTGCCAATACTTCTGTAAACATGACAAACAACATGAGATCAGGATATACTATAAATAAATAAGATCATCTTTAGTTCCCACGCATACAGCTGGAGATGGAATATTGATTGGTTAAGGTTTAGAATGTACTCTGATTTGAATTGGATTTAAAAAGCCATCAATTCAATCCAGTGAGGAATTGGGGAGCAACAACTAGCCAACATGGGAGCAGATAATCCTTGGGTAGATGATTAACAAGAGGGAGGACGTAAGCTTCCAACTGTGGTCATGCCAATTGCTCAAAATCAACATGACTGTTGTACTACTGTAAACAGGCATGTTTCAACATTGCAAAAGAAAATATGGACCAACATAGTAGTTCTGCTGATCTCATGTTGTGAAACATGTTAATCTGGATTTTCGGTTGACAGTGAATTAAAAATGCTATTGTTATTAACAAAATGAACATCTAATTTAAATTCAATATTAAAGCAAAAACAATGAAAATAAAATGTTATTGAATTCCATGGTGAAATCTCGTGAAAATGTCATTGTTGGTACTATTCTTACCGCAAAAACCTCTGTTAAAACATCCAGTTACCAGTTTTAACTCCAATTCTAGTGTGCCTGTGGTAATTTCCCAGGCATCATGATTCAAACCCCCAGTGTAAGGGGTTAGGGTTAGGGTTAACTTATACTCTCAAACCATCCACATGCTCTACAGGGACCAGAGGGAAGGCATACGAGGTTAACTACAGGGAAAAAGTACATGGACGATGAAGGAGGCCACCTTGGGACTGATAAAATACATACAAAGCAAATGATCCCAATGAAGGACCCTGCTTATTTGCTTATGGTTTGGAGTCAGGCATGTCTGACTGCCCTCCTCCATGCAGCCCATTATTTTGGAATCAGCTGGATCCATACCCATCCAGACTTCACCAAACTGTCCATTCCCGAGACGCTTTATCAGCTGCAGTGACTCCCGAGGGATCTCCCACACATCTTTGGTTTTGACTGACAGGTCAGCAAGGCGCGGCATTCCTTTGTAGCAAGGAACCACCAAGCGACAGCAGAGACCAGCAGCTCGGTCTGGAAAAAACATAAAAAATAGAAGACGTCTACAAAGAGGTGACGACAGCAATAAGAAGAAGAAATTAGTGTTTCTAAGTGCTGCTTGAAAAAATTCAAGTGAAGAGAGTAAAAATAACAATTATTTTTCCATAAAAGCATTCAATTCAATTCAATTTACATTTTTCAAGAGAGGAAGGATCAGACATTGTAGATCAGACTTTTGAAAAATAAATATATGTTTATAAAAATGTATACTAAAACGATGTTTGGATACTAACCTAAGGAATACTTGTTATAAAATAAATAATTTGCAACTCATCTTTCCACTCAGTTTCGGGTTGTAGTACTGTGTCTGAGTAAGAGATTAGTCCCAACACTTTCACCCATATTGTATATGTTTGGTCATAAAGCAGGTAAAGACTCCCTTTTAATGGTCTTTTAACTTCCATATGGTTTACGATTATGGCTGTAGTGTTAAGTGATAATCTTGGTTCTAAGAAATGTACACGTAAGCAGTCGTTAAACATAATAACAGTGCTTTATGCAATAGAAGAGAAAAGCATTGGTGTTAGCCTAGTGTAGGAACTAACTGCTTTGACTTCGATTATCTTTGTTGACGTTGTCTCATGAAATCAAACGTCTTGCGTTTCACTCCAGAGAAAGCTCTTGTTTGCTTGTTATTGATTAAACCAGTAGATTGCAGCCGACTTTGTGCAAAAATCCACTCTGTTGTGTTCAGTCCCTATAGTGTTTGCATGGGGAAGTTAAGATGAGATAAAGATGTGAGTTTCAACTGTGAGGGTGCTTAACCGGCTGTCAAAGCCCATCTGGGCCAATTGCATAGTAATTAGGTACTCTGTTCACGTTGGGCCTGTCATAAAACCTGCTAACATGTGAACTCTATCCACAGCAAATGAAAAACAAAGCTTTTCCTTGAAATGCAGTGGGTCAGGATGATGGGTTGGAGATAACGATTTCATATCTGTTGAATCAATTGTTCTCCATTAAAGGCTTTTTTTCTGTTTCAGGGTTGGTCATCACAAGAGTTTCCTATCATAAAGCAAACACTTGGCTCCGCCTAGAGGCACATGAATCATCTGACCTAGAAAATGTATGATTTCATGAAACCGAGCCAAATGCACTCAATATCATTCATCTTCAGTACCGAATCATCCTCGTAAGGTTTGCGGTCGATTACCACAGCCTATCCAGGATTACCTCGAACGAAAAAGGCAGACTACACTCTAGACAGGTCGCCAATCAGATATAGGGCATGATTAGAGACAAACGGCCATTGGCACTCAATCATACCACCACCACCACCAGCGGGAATGGAAACCGAAACCGCACCTGTCAGGCCAAAGTCAGGCGAGTGAACCACCATCAGGTGGCTTGCTTTCAATTTTACAAGTAAATCGACATACGAGCTCAGTCCCGGAACACATTATGCTCGTATCTCGAGGTACCACTGTATCTTGCAATTGATAGTTTTTGTAAACCTGGTTCAGTTCTTTCATTAGTGTAATGTCATACTATGTTGTAGACTTACTAAGAATGTTAAATAAGTTTATGAGCTCCATCATTTTTATTTTTACTGTCCATTTTTTATACCACTTATCTTACTTACCGTTAAACCCTGGACAGGTCTCCGACCAATCGCAGGGGACATGTTAACAACAAAATCTCAAACTCACGGCATGTAAAACTCAAGAACTAAGCCTTAATATCAAAGAGCTGACATACCTGAGTAGTGCTGAACCAGCTGTGATAGTGAATCAAACTGAGCTCTGGTGGTGATGTAGTAGCCACCTCTGTCCAACTTGCGGATCTTGTAATGTTTCACATGGTCGCCTTTAACCTCATCCCAGTCCCGTATGGATAAGGAAAAGGCACCTTCAGGAAGTAATATGTTTTTTTGCAAGTGAAGTTATTTGTGAATAGTAAACTCACAACTAAAGATAGAACATAAAGAAGAAAATTACCCTTTGTGGTTTCACTCTCTCGGATAAGGTAAGTACCCCGTTGGTTCCCAGTCGAGAGCAACTGTCTTTCAGCCTCCTTTCGGCCCAGTTTACCAAAATACCAACTATAATCAAAAGAGAAAGCATATCAACGGAAACAACAAAAAACCCTCATCTATAAGGAAATAATAAATGTTTATCGCTAAATGAATCGTAAGCAATACTCTAAAATTAGACTACAGAATGTTTAAAAAGCCCACAATTATTATCTACAAATGTCATATTATATTATCTAAATAGTACTCAGGACACAAATATAAAACCTCATGTGCAGGTGAGCTTTACACCACTCTCTTATACTGGGGAAAGTATAAGAGTGGCAATGTTACTTAAAATAGTTTAATATTGTTTTAGTGTAGCGCCAGCACCCCCCACAACGCTAATGAAGATGAAGCAGTTCCGAAAATGAGATGATATGAGACTATTTCAGTGTTGTGTGTCAGTGAATAGCTCTCTTGTGATTCCCATTTGCAATTTTGTTCAGTTTTACAGAGCTCCTAAGGCAATTGAAGTCCTCTCAGTGCTCGAAGGAGATCTCTTTAGGGCTAGGATTCTTCAGGAATCCCTTTCAACATTTCTAGTAACTACACATTTAGTAGAAATTCTAAGAAAAGATATTGTTACTAAGAAATGTCTTATTTCTTTCGCGAACTGGAAGCAACTGTCAACATTAAGAATCTCAAGGAATATTATGCACTGACTACTGAATATGCAAACAACAAATACTACATTTGGTATTTTCTTTCTATCTAATACTTTGATTCTGACCGACATACAGTGCAAAAACAATGTGCCTACTAGCTCTACTTACTCCTCTGCTTGGATGGAATCCACTGGAGCCACATAATTACTAGGGATGTAACCACTGCCACCCGTGTTTAGCGAGCGTGCGTCCCACCAGTCCCCTTCACTGGAATAAAGAATGTAGTTCAAAATGATTAGAAGAACAGCTATTTTTATTTACCCTGCAGAAAACTGATTTATTGCATCTTGTTGTTGTTTTTCCAAAGGAAGAAATGCTAAATGTATTGTCCCTTGTTCATTATAGACAATGAAAACTATTTTACCTCATGAATGAAAATTAAAATAATGTATAAAAAGAAGCTGTGGTGACTTACGTGCTGTTGATAATCTGGAATCGTTCTCCTTTTCTAAAACTGAGGTCATCTTCTGTCCTTGCTTCATAGTCATAAAGTGCCACAAACAGGGTGACTCCTGCACAAATATTTTTTTTTAAAGTAGGATAAACATCTACTAGTTTTATATGACTTTTGCATTCATGTATATAAAAATTCCGGATTGCACATACATAAAAATAAATAAACGTAACTGACTTACGACCTACTTGACTTATGTAAACCAGTTTGAGGAGACTTTGGCCATACATACCTGCCCGAGGAAACGAAACATTAGGTTGCCCACCTTGGCGGCCATTAATGTGAGTCTGAGCATCTTTTCGAAATTTTAGTGGTCCTCGTTTGTCGTGCTCGATTCGGAAGGAGAAGCCAAATACGTGATGGCCACTCAAAAACAACCGACTCGGACATTGTGACGGCCATCTTGTGTCAGTAACTAATTCCGAAAGTGTGGGAATATTGTACCAATAAAGGAATTCCATTCAAAATTTTGCTCGTGCTTGATAATACATAAGGCCATCAATCCTATACTTGGAGGATGTTCTTGTATGGCAGGGTCGCTCGCACTGAATTCGGAGGGAGGGCAGGTGAGACTTCTCTTATCTATAATACTTAAAAAGTAGGATTTATGGGTGTGTGAGTATGTATGTTAAGATTCTCTTGCTACGTTTGTCCAAAACGTCCTACGTAGAGAGTTGATTTTTTTTATGGTGGCCAGAAACGGCTATTGGATCCTAATTGAATTTCCTCACCTTCTCCAAGTGTGTAAATTCAACTTTTATTTAAAGCTGAAAGCAGAGTTGATGTATGAATTGTTGTTTTGTACATGATGTGCCTTAAACGTACGGCCTAGCTGATTTATCATAACATAGGGCGCCTTTATTTACAAACATACTTTTCAGAAGAATTTCCTCCAGCGAGTTCCCCGGAATTATTCTTTTAAGAGTTTACCTGTGCCACCACGGGTCCTGAGGGTTCCAGTATTAGAGGAAGTGCAGATCCCACCAAAAACAGCCACCCCTTGCCCGATAGGTGTGTGGAAGTTGTTGTAGTTGGGGATAGTCGTGACCCCGAAGCTGGGGTAGTGCTGTGGCATGGGCTCGGGCTCATAGCGGTAGCCTGCAGCCTGGGAAAAACTGGTGTCTCTATCCTCTGTGAGTTTGGTTGCTTCTTTATCCTTGCATTGCACACAGCCCATTATCTGTAATCTGTGATATGAAAAACAACAACAAAAGATTAGTTAAGTGAGTTCTACTTTAACAAAGAGCCGAAAAGACTGATTAAAAACATAGTGGCTGTCCAAAAGATAAATTGAGCGTGTCAATGTCAGTATAGCCAAATTATTAAATAAAAGGAATTACAGGAATCCCTCGATTATTGCAGTTAATGCTTGCTAGTTTCACTATGGCTTTTCACATTATTATGAACTTTAAACATTTTTTTTTTACTTCAAATCTGTGATGTAGTGAAACGCGATATTCGAGGGATTACTGTTGTTAGGAAGTTAGACCTGTGCCAAATATCTACTGACAGCAATTGTCCCTCTGTAGCGGGAGGGGCCCCAAAAAAGAGATTATTTGTATAATTGATTAATTCAGATGCACAAATTGTTCTCAATCTTTGCAACTTTACAGGACTTGTGTCATTCAATTGCGATGTAACAAATGCAAACGAAGAACGGACAAAACAATATTTCGAGCACCTTCAAGTACTGTAAATCACATAATACTGCTTTCTTTTCAGATGACATTGCTTCACTTATTAGCACTATACCCTAGGAAGCAGACATCTTTTTTGAGCCTGTCTCTCGATGAATCACGAAAACTGCAAGTCTATCTCACTCTCAGGGGGCATAATTGTGTCAAGGATATTAGTTGGAAAGAAGGACCGAGTTATAACACTTCTGTGATGACATCACCCCGCTGATAATACTGTAGAATGGAGGGACCAGATTTAAAATAAGGAATTTAATGCATTCAAGCTTAGGTGATAAAAACTACCTTAGAATACTGTTAGGTCTGTGTTTTTGGGGGGTTTATTTTGGGTTTGTATTTAAACTCCAGTGTTTATATTTAATCAATCAGTGCAATTTTTGCCGTTTGGCATATGGACGTATCAACGTTCATCGCAGTATTTGTATTTAATCATTAAATGCTGCTAGAAAGTGGATTTAATCCGTTGAAGGCGCTACGAGAAAATGCACGGACGGCCACTGTTAGAAAGTGTATATACAGTGTGCCAGTGATGTTAAGGTTTAGAACGGATTGCTCATCCTGTACTGGCTGACCTCACAGTTACCTCTGCAGCAATTTATGGGCTGACCTAACTGCTGCACTGCGGATTAAAGATGGAAGAAGTTGAACTACTTTAGGGTTAGGTTGGACACGTTCTGAGAATTCAAGGGAAGCACTAATCTACTTTATGGAGGAATTGAAAAAGTAAAAGTAAAAAAAAAATGTTTCTTTCACGCCACAAGATTTTGGAAATAGAGATTTTATAACATGATTAACACCAGGTCCACAAGCATGAACCCATGTTACCAAAAATCCTTCATTACGATTTTTAGCAGAAACAAATCAGCTTCACACAAGGCATATTCAAAGTATTCACTTGCATATACCATATTTGCTAAAATATAAGACAACCCCAATTATAAGACGATCCCCTCTTTTTCAAACTAAATAATTTTGAAGCACCAAATTAGATTTTTATACAGAAAATCATTACAGAATATTTGAAACGAATAATAACAATATATTGTAGTCTTGATACAAATCTGAATACAGAAACACATTGCAATGAAATAAAGCAAACTGATTCCAACTTGTGAGTTGCTGAGATCTGTCATGTCAGAACATTACTCCTCGTTTTCTTCACTGTGCTCAGTGTCACTCCAGAAGGAGGCTTGACGGGGGAGTCTTGGGGTTATGGAGTAACAAAACCTCTGATCCATGTAGCTGGCAGTAAATTGGATCAGTTTCCAGTGGGTGTCGGACTCTGCCAAGGCTGCCCAATGACATCGATTCTGTTCATAACTTTTATGGACAGAATATCTAGACGCAGCTGTTACGTTGACTTTAAAAAAAAAAAAAAAACAAGAGTAAACTGAGAACACACTGTTTAGATAGAAATTAAAGGCAGGCAAAAGTGAAAAGAGACTATTCAGTGAAAAGTGACACAAGGGGCAACATTATTTTGATATGACTCTGACCTTTCGAAGATGCTGCAGGACCCAAAGGGCAGAACAGTGTGTCACTGTTCCCACTTTTAAACACGAGTTTGGGCCATCTGACTCAACAAAGTGATAACATAAACCAATAAAGTGACGGCTTCTTCTACCCATGTTTATTTATTGTTTATTCTAGACAAAGAATAGAAATCCACCAACAAACCCTGCAGAACATCCTATGTATTTTGATAAATATATGTTTAGATGATTGAACTATAATCACATTCTTTATGGAAAAAGTCTGTTTTCTTCCCTATATCTAAAATTAACCAGGGATGTGGTTAGGCAAGTAAGTAACAATTAAAAATTTGTCGTAAAAACATGTATTTGTCCACCAGATAGCGTGCGAGAGCCTTTTCTACCAGGGCCCAGGGGATATAATCTACTTTTTTAAGTATTTTTTACAAAAGCCAGGCCTATCAAGTGTCCAGTGTCATTGCAATTGTTGGTGTGAGCCGTGAAAGAGTGGAATAAAATGTATACCAATTTTTAGTCGCAAATTATGGGTGCGCGTTATACACGGGTGAGCGTTATACTATTTTTTTCACACAACTGCAGTTGTACCTCTACTTACGAAATTAATGGATTCCAAGACTTTATTCGTAACTTGAACATTTCATAAGTAGGTGTACCTTATATGTAAATTCTCTAATTCCCACCACGTTCCTCATATAGCTACCAACTAAATCCCTTAAAATAGATCAGTGTCCCAATTTTGTATGAAAGATCCGACACAAAAACAGGTTGTACAGGTTTTAATCGCTTAATAAGGGGAATTCAAAGTAAAATGGATAAGAAAATACATTTACATTTTGGGGGATTTTGTAACTTGGATGTTTTTCATTTCTCGAGTCACTCATTTGCATATAAAAATTCGTAACCTGAAACTTTGGTGCCTAGAAGCATTCGTAAGTAGAGGTGTATATGTATCTTCTTAGTGAAATAAGATGTTTCATTTGCCTTGCCTGCAAACAGTCAAGCTGCTAAGCATCATTGCAATGCCTGAGAGGTTGTGTCCTTCACATGACTCCACAAGGCATCAAGAGGGGATGCTGATGCTGCTGAGGATAGGTTTTAAAGGTGGGAGGTATGGTAAACAACTGAGACACGCGTACAAGAAAAAAAAGACTCACATGTAAAATTAATTCCACGGATCCGATTCTTAACCCCATATATTGGTCTTACTCGGATAAAAATTGTGATCTGTTATAGACGATTAATTAACTTTATTTTACGATGGCTTCATTCCACTTTTAACGAGAAAACAATTGTATTGAAACAATCTATATCTCATCTGGAAATTGAAGAAAGTGACTATATAATATTCCCTCAAAGAAAAAAATTGTCAGCAGAATAAGAATCCGGACAATGATGAAAAACTAGACAGTGTAAGTATTTAATTCACTGTCATCTTCAGGAGTAACCAACCACGGTGATATGAATAAAACGATCTTACCCGTTTAAAGTGTGTTGATTAATCCGTAGCTCTATATTCATTTGGCGTCGTGATGCGATTAGAAAAGTCTAATAAAGGTTGCTTCGGATGTAGCCATCTACAATTCTAAATGCTGCCCTTCTGTCGTACTGCCGTGTGTGATGGCGTTAGCACAGCAGGGCCACAATAAACTCCTGATGCTTTCAGGTGCTGTAGGAAAATTTAAAATTTGACGTTAAATAAAAACTAAACCCGTTTAAAACATTAATTTAGAACATATGTTTCTTTTCTTTTACATTTAACGTGCATTTTAGTTTTGTTGTAGACAAACAAATCATAATATTGATTTTAAAGCAGTATCTTAGCAGGAAAATTGTGTCCTTTCTTTAAGTTCGAATGTTTTTCATGTTGTTACTTTTTATCCAACTCGGAGTACCTTTAATGAACGTTTAATTTACAAATTTCGGAGTTTAGTAATTGTATACTAATGTGCCACTTTTTTTTATGAATGACAATGTTTGGCCAATGAGTGTCTAGCAAAAAATTGATTGATTAATTGAAGTTTGATCGGCACAGAGAAAAAAAACCCTTACATTTTCTAATCATTTTTTGATTTAGGCATTTCAACATGGCTTTTCGATGCGTTTTTCTGTGATTGTTTTCTTCATGGATCTATTCTAGAGCACTATCTTTCCTTTACTTTCAATCTACACAATTGAACTGTACAATATTAGGTAATACAAATGAAATAACAATAAAAACGTAAATATATCATCAGTATACGCATGTATTTTTATTTATTTATTTGTATTATGTTTATTACTGAAGAATAACCTTACGTCTAACAATTACACATCTTTTTGCTATTGTGTTTGTTGTGTGTGTAGGCAGTTCCGAATTTCTACTTCCTTCTCGATACGTTAGATGGCAGTAATGCACTTTCTTCCTTAGTGAGCACACAAAATCGTTCAATAAACGCGTCGCGGAATAATGACGCCATATCATGCCGGACAAACTTTCCAACATGGCTGAACCAGAGTATGTATCGTCTTTATTTAAATCTTAGTTCATCTGCTTCTGTTTGATTACTTAACATTAATGCTTGGACTTCCATCGATAATCACGGCCTATTTACAATGTTCAAATTTGTATTTTGGTTATCACGCTACTAGAAAACACGTTATTTTTTCTTTCACGCAGAGCGACGTCCCCAACGTACCCCGCTGTTGTGTTTTGCTTTTTATATCAGATATATGGGATATATGAAATGTGTTTGTTGTGGTACCTAAACGGGTGATAGTTTAACTATGCCATGGTAACAACGCACAGCTTAGTTTTCCACGTGGAAAGTTTTTAAAACAAGTGTATTAGTTAACAATATGGGCGACAAAAATGTACTTGGCACATAAATTACCCTACTGCTTTTTACCAGGTCGGAAAAGGTGATCAAGTTAGTTCCAGAGATCCTCTTGAAGAAGAGAAAAAAATACCAGGCCATTAAAGCTACACAAGCGAAGCTTGCGCTACTTCAAAAGAGAAAGGTAAGTAATATGTTGTTTTTGGTGGTAAACATACTATAAGTTAAAAGGTGGTAACTAACTATCGTTATAAACCACTGACTGGTAATGCATTTTTTTTTAACCTGTATCCGAGAAGATATGGTATATTTAGTATATACACATTAGTGTTGGTCACAATGTCATCATATTTATCGACTAATGTTGGATTTTTATATTTTTTCAAGGTCTGCCAAGGTACACCGCTAAAATTCAAGCGTTTGGAAGAGTTTTTAAAGGACAGCCACATTAAACACCGGGATGATACTCGGATACGCCGGCTTGGGCAAAGGCCGTCGTGTGTGATGGAGCGTCCTGCAGAATACAAATTAGCATTAGCTGTTCGCATAAGAGTGTGAGTATACACTATTGATCTGATAATTGTTGATTAAAAATATGGCATGCATTACACAGTCAGCAATGTTAAAAAAATATATCTCAAATGTTAGTAACCATTCATATTTTCTTTTTAGTATTAAAGGTGTCAGTCCCCAAGTGAGGAATATCATCCAGATGTTGAGACTGAGAAAAATCTTTAGTGGAACTTTTGTCCGGATCAGCAACAACTCCCTCAACATGTTAAAAATGGTTGAGCCTTATGTGGCTTGGGGGTAAGTGTTCAAACCCTGCAATTCATGGTTAGTTGTTTCTCATCATTAACAAAAGGCCTATTTTCCAAATAGGTATCCAAACTTGAAGTCTGTGCGTGAGCTCATTTTAAAAAGAGGACAAGCCAAAGTGGATAAAAATGCTGTTGCTTTAACAGATAACAACTTCATTGAGGCACATATGGGTAAGTTCTCTTCAAACCTTTAAGGAAAGTCAACACTGAAAATAAATTACCATCATGCGAACGATAGCCTCAAATAAACAAAATTTGCTAATTTTCCAATCATGGGGAAAACAAAAAAAAAATGCATTCATTTTTTTTTGGGTTACAAATTTGGCTGATACGCAAGAAAATACATGACATAGGTAATTGAAGAACAAAAATGACGAAATACTTTCACACATTAGCCTAGCCATAGCTTTGCCTGTGAAGCTATAACTCCTCACAGACCGACGAGGAATTTCTTCACTAATACACATTTTAAAAATGTAAATTCTGTGGTGATATGGGCTGTTAAATATATCAACTTGTCCTCTGATTCTCAGGTAAACATGGAATTATCTGTTTGGAGGACTTGATTCATGAAATTTACTCTGTTGGCAAGGCCTTTCGGCAAGCCAACATGTTCCTGATGCCTTTCAAACTCTCAGTAGCGCGTCATGCTGCCAAAGACAAGGCCGGACTGCTAAAGGAAATAGGAGAACCTGGATTTCGTGGCACAGAAATTAATGCCATCGTCAGGCAACTGAACTGAGGGAAATGCATAAAACGAACTGAGCAACAACCTAAAAGGGGACCGAATGTGCCGTTCATGGTTTTCAATTTAGACTTCCTTGCAATCTTTTTTCATCTTCATGGTATGAGTCACTAAAAAAGCGGTTTAATCCCATTGGAAGTTAATTTAGTTGTTGACGTGTAAAATATTCTAATGTATGACATGATGAATCGGGGAAGCTTTGTGCAGCGTGGTGGATTGTTGTACGTGGGCAAGGGCGGTAAACCTATACTGTCTTTTCCGTTTTTGTTGTAAAAAGCAAGATGATGACATTTGTAGTAAAATTGTACAAAGCAAGAGATTGGACGATTTGATTGTTGCATTAAGCTTATAATTAAGGTGAAGATGTGCAGGGTTTCTTTTTCTATGGTAATAGCTTAGTATAGTAACTGATGTGAGAAGATTATGGAAGAGCTATGCGTCATCAATTTGAGGGGTATACAGAGTGGCAGCTACTGCGAAAAAAACTGCACTCATTTATCTGGAGGTTGGTGTTTCGGCAAAAGATCCACCGTTCAAAGTGAGCAAAAATCAATGGCTGGCTAAGAAGAGAAGGTAAGTAAAGAACTGTCTTTTTGCAAGATAACCTTGACAGATCGTGATTCAGTTTTTTGGCTAATGTTATGACATTTCTACAGGCGCATCTCCAGTAATGACGGTGGGTGCTAGTACACAGCGCTGTAATACTGCACTATCCGTAGGTGCTAATTCATCTCATAAGCGATATATTGTCACCCTGCAGTATTTAAACAACCAAATACACATGACTGCATTCGGCGGAATTAGAACGTTAGAAATGTCCAGTTGCTTTGAACCAGTGCGGCGACCAATTAGGAAGGATGAAATGCTTGAAAACGAAATCAGCGCCTGCCTGTGAAGTGCTAATTTACTAAGTGTACGCGAATGCACCACAGCCTCTAGGAGAGAGGGACGGTCCAATAACGTGACCTACCTCTCTAACCTACACGACCAAACGCAACTTGACGTATTGCTTTATTTCACCAATCCAGCAAGGTAAGAATATCATGTGTTTGATCATAAAAGTAGTTATTTATCATTAGGGCAAAATCAAAGTTTGAGGAGTCATCTCGTGGGGAATAGCTTAGCAAAGTTTGAACTGGGTGACAGCACCACATGTCAAACATTGGTCTCGTATAAGCTCTACTTGTAACCTTAGATCGTAAGCACCGGTTTTGTCATTAAATTCACACGAGCAGTTAAAAAAAGCTAGTATTCGAAATTTATTTTTTCTAGGTTATATACTCTAGCTCGAATGAGTGGCAAGGCGAGCGCGTGCTTTTAATTAGCCAATCAGATCGGTATTGATTTCAGCGATTCCAGTTGTGTTTAAAGACAATCAGAAATCGCACAGCGGTTAGCGTAAGAAATGAAAAGCTGCATGTAGAAATAAATGCTCCAGAGATCAAATAAGTCTAAATCCTCTCACAATTGTTTGGGAAATGTAGTTTTCTAACGTATTGTCGCTTAAAACCGACGTCACTGGGCATAAAAAATGTAACTCACCGGCTGAGTTCATATCATCACCCGCAATTATACGGATAATTTTTTTTTAAAAGAGCACATTTTCAGTGAACATCCTGGCATGATCTCAGCCCAAATTAACCACCAGCAATTTGTAAAATACAAACAATAAATAAAGTGTGTGGGAAAAAATGTAATTATCAATTTGCCATGGTTTATGACAGGGGTTGGAATCCTATGGCTCGGGAGCAATATGTGGCTCTTTGGATGAGTGCACATGACTAACTCTGCTAACCTCATCTCATCTAATTTTCTGAACTGCTTTATACTCGGTAGGGTCGCAGGAGTGCTGGAGCCAATCCCAGCTGTCAGAGGTGGGAGACACCTTGAATCGACGAACAGCCGATCGCAGGGCACAAGGTGACGGACAATCATGCACACTCATACTTAGGGGCAATTTAGAGTGTCCAATCAGCCTACCATGCATGTTTTTGGAATGTGGAAGGAAACCGGAGTACCCGGAGGAAACTCACACAGGCCCGGGGAGAACATGTAAATTCCACAAAGGTGGACCGGCCTGGACTTGAATCCAGGAAGCCAGAGTTGCGAGGCCGACACGCTTAACACTCGCAACACAGGGCCGCTCTCTGCGAACCTGTGAGGTAAAATATGGAACTTTTTTATCATATATTTTTATCAGACTCTACAACACTCTACATTTTCCACTAATTCTCTAATGTTTTTTAGGTGAAAGTGGTAAATGAGACTAAAGTGTTCTGACCTCCCTTACTATCTTATATTTGAAATTATCTCTTCTGCAAGATAGTGCTAAGTCACAACGCCCAGGGCCAAGGGACTATTTTCCTAACTGTAGTCTCAACAGAAGTCGTAAAAGCTAATGTGTGACAGGTCATGTCCCATTTACAATCCATTTTTTAGTACTGTAAAGTTTGTGCTTTTATTCCAAATACCATGAATTGATAACTGTTTTCACCACATTTCATGACAGCGGATTCAAACCTGATGTGGTAGTTTCTGATCATTTCAGTTTGTCCAGGGTTCAACTCAAAGTTTAATGTTTGCTCAAATTATTGAGTTTTTGTCACAAAGGGGTAAAAAACAAGAAGGTCCATAGAGAAGAACAGTCACTTGTGTTGTAAACATTTGTAGACTCATGCAATTATTCATTTCCCACTCATCCTCACAAGGGTTGCTATGGTGCTGAAGTAGGTAGGGAACTGAATTGTGTGTGTGTGTGTGTGTGTGTGTGTGTGTGTGTGTGTGTGTGTATATATGTATATATAAGTTGAAAGTTCCTAAGTTGGGAAGCGTCTGTATTGGGTAATATTTTTTTTAGCATTGGGTTCTATTCCAAACTATTTTAATGCTCACTTTTATAAGCAAGGAAGTATTACACATTTACCATAGTCGTATCCTCCTGACTGCCAGGACAAAAAAATGTTGTCCAATCACATTTATTTTGAAATTCCCCAATTGATGTGAAGTTATTGGAGTACTGCAACAATTTTTTTTTTGGTATCATTGGAAAGCTCTGAATGTCCTCCATAGAGCACCTAACGAGTTGGTGTGATTGGATACACTGGGTGGGAGATATTTAGGCTTACAAATGCCCTCCACAGAGGACAAATTTGAACTACTGGTAGTCAGGAGGACATGATTAATTCTATTGTTTGATCAAACAGCTTCTGAATCAGACTGACAGGCCTCTCTGAATAGATCACTACCTCACTTTGAAGAACATACTAGTGTGTGTGTGCGCATACACAATGAACATATTTCCATGCACTTGCTGACCTGATTTGGTCAGTTAATGCAAGACAGCCCAGGTTTTCGTTGTAGTATTTTATATTTATTACATAATGGTCACTTGAGTGAACACATTTATCTTGACTGTCTTGAAATAATTGTATTTGTAAGTGAAATTGTTGGTAGCCCAAAAAAAATCTTATTAAATAATTGTTTTAAGGTGTCAAGATGAACTCTTTGCATTGTTCTAGCTGAATAAAAAAAAAAATACAACTTTTCTTGGGACTGATCATGTGTCAGCTTCTAGATTCCCATCTTGGTGAGCATGATAATGAGACAACATTTAGATTGTTAGCCCCTTTACGTAATAAAGAAAATTGCTCATTTGCACTCTCCCAAAATGTGGAATAACTTGGTCAACAATGGTTGCTTGGGAGACTAGACCTTTAGACAAGTATGCGTAAGAAACATGCCCCATCTTAAAAGTTACTTTATTCAGCCATATCCTAGAAATGCACCTCAAGTATTCATTAAATTGTCATAATATATCAATAGACTTTAAGAAATATGTTTTGGTAAATACTTTTAATAGTTCTCAATGATAAAAAGCCCCTTTCCTGTTTTAGAAGTCAATTAACAGCCAGTTAATATTGTTATTTTTTTGATTCTGTATTTAAAATAGACTTATGAAAGAGGATAAAGGATGTACTCTTGAATAGCTTGATCGTGGTCACATTACCATTTTGATCCACCAAGCTTTCC
Source organism: Stigmatopora nigra (assembly GCF_051989575.1). NCBI lineage: Eukaryota > Metazoa > Chordata > Actinopteri > Syngnathiformes > Syngnathidae > Stigmatopora > Stigmatopora nigra. The sequence goes on along the minus strand of NC_135509.1, from coordinate 3,540,526 downwards.
TTTGGGGTTTGTCTTGATATTTGCAAAAACAAGAAGGAGGAAATTGGAGTACCCTGAGGAGACCCACGCAGGGTCAGGGGGAACATATGAACTTTACACAGGTGGATGTGATTTGAACCCAGGACGCCAGAGCTGTGAGACCAACACACTATCCACTCGCCCCACCGATCTGCCTTGCAATTAATGTATGAATTTAAAATACCAGTTTTATTAGATGGTTTTCTCAAACTAGCAGTACCTTGTCACCACTCCATAAACAGGATTTGGGCTAACCTTTTCGAGTCGACCTTTAACATACAAGACTCACTGCCCATGCTTCTTGGAAACCAATGTTCCCTGTTGCGCTACATACTGTGAATCCTGTACAAAGATTACTATTATCAACTTAACAAAAACACATTAGGGGTTTGGGTTTCCTAAACTGGCCTGTTCCACAATACTAACAAAATATTATTGAAGATGTCTCACACAGGTCTTCAATTCAAGTTTCCTGTATAGTATTTTGCCTTCATGTAACCTCAGTGAGTATAAGTGGATGGTATACTTTAGGTAGAGGTCAGATATTGAATCAGGCCACCCCTGTATTGCCTCTCTACACGCACCAATACAAAAGAAATTGGAGCTTACGAAACACGACATCAGACAAATTGAAACATCTTTTTGTAGTATCCAATATTTATTTATTTATATGGAACAAATTACTTTTTGAAATACGTACATACAGCCTTTAGAAAATTGGAAGAAATAAAAATGGTGTCCTGTGAATACGACTCACTATTGTGTCGCATGTCTGTTTTTAGATATTGTGAGCACTTAACCATCTACTCCAAACTCTTCCCTCAGGTCTCAGAGAGAGAGTAAAACAGCTCATCTGTTTAATGTCCATGTTTTTGTCCCTCCAGGTCGCTGAGGAGGATCATCACAATGGAGGATGTACCATCTTTAAAACTGTGATCAACCTCATAAGCATCTTCACTACCACCTGTCCCCAGCATTTAGTCATCATGGGGGGAATTGTCCAGATGCACTTTACTACGGTGGACTATGTCATTTTTGCATTGCTATTGGTGGCGTCAGCTGGTATTGGTTTATTTTACGCCTTCTCTGGTGGACGCCAGCGTACGACACAAGTGAGTTTTCGTTTCAAGTTAAGCAAAATCTGAGATTTAAGTCTAACTAGAAACAAATGTATTTACCACAGGAGTTCCTTATGGCTGACCGATCAATGAGCTGGCTACCAGTGTCTCTGTCACTGCTTGCCACTTTCCAGTCAGCTGTGGCAATTTTGGGTGCACCCTCTGAAGTGTACACCTTCGGCACGCAGTACTGGTTCCTGGGATGCTCATACTTTCTAGGACTCCTCATCCCAGCTCATGTTTTTATACCAGTCTTTTACAGGCTGAGGCTTTCCAGCGCATATGAGGTATTTGGGGCTCAAAAGATAACCAAATCTTTCAAGTTATATTCATGATAATAGAATTGAAATACTGCATAACATTTATAAAAGTGTGTACAACTCCTGCTGGGAAAAAAAACCTAGACTCACTAATCTTGCAGAATGATTATTTAGTTATACTCAATTGTATAGAAAAAAAGCGCAACTTTTGAAATTAGACACACAATGGATCTCAATCCAATTTGAAAATTGGGGAATTTAAAGAAAAATGGTCCATAACAAGGCTCCAATATGCTAAACTGATCTGGAAGTATTATTAATTTTTATTTTGGTTGCTCATTCCATTTTTTGTTGTTGCCAAGGATAGCATTGAAGTAAATATTTGATTGAAAATATACATAATGTCATTTGATGACAGCAACTAGTATTTTTATTTTTTTACACATTTATCAATTTTATTGTGACTAAATGATGAATTGAAGGCTCCATCTGTTGGATTTATCAACAGTTGATGTAAAATGTTATCTTCTCTCTTTTGTTTATTTGTCCTTCAAAACTTTTCTTATGTTTGTCTTGTCATGGTAATCTCATGTGTTAACGGACAGAAAAACAGGCAAAAGTCTGTTTTTATAGTTGCTTTTAAGTCAGCTGTGAAAAGAAAACATCGTTTTATGATCTAAAACCATGAAAATGACTCTGACATTATCTGTAACAGGCATTTATTATTATTGTTGTTATTTTTTTCTTTTCTTTTCTCTTTTACAGTATTTGGAGCTGCGTTTTAACAAGACAGTCCGTATCTGTGGAACTATGACCTTCATCTTTCAGATGGTATTTAACTCTTAGATTCATATTTCACTCATAATTATGTCACTATATACATGTGTATAGTCTGACTGAAATTCCATCCTACTAAAGTGCTAATCAAGCCCAGGGGTGGTGTTCAGTAATGTAAGGGTATTCATTAACTTTATTCATCTCATTGAAAAGGAGTTCTTGTTCAGTGCATGTAGTAATTGGTTAGTCATGTTTCCTCTAAAGTAAAACTATAGTTATCTTAATGTATTAACATTTTTACTTTGCATTTGCAGGTCATATATATGGGGGTTGTCCTTTATGCGCCGGCTTTGGCACTTAATGCAGGTGAGCTAATAGAAAAACTTGTTGCTGTTCTCATGAAACAAATGCCTCTCTTTTGGAAATTTACTATGACTCGATGTCCAAGTAAATTGTTGTAATCTGGGCAGGAAAACAAGGACAATTTTAAACAAATGCTGAATGATACATTTAGTTGATATATATTGTTGTTATTCAGTCTGGATAAGTCCAAGTCTATATTGTGCACCCTTACTGTCTGTCATTGGTTTTGTTAATTACTGTGTAAATGCCTAAAATATATTTTAAAATAGTTTTATGGTTTTGAAAAAAATGCATTATGTCTATCATAGATAGCATTAAATGTAGAAGCTGTGTTAATTTAATGGTATTGTTGTGTTTACTTACAGTCACTGGTTTTGATTTATGGGGAGCAGTACTTGCCATGGGACTTGTGTGTACTCTCTATACTTGTCTGGTAAGTTGAGAAGTTCTGAATTGCAGGTAATCCGTTTGATCAAATTTTGAATGGATTAGTCATTTTTGACGTGTCGTTTGTAGAATATGCTTGTTTTCAAAAAGTTTGAGTAAGTGGTCTTGGGTTTGGCTCACAGTAGAACTTAAATATTGTTGTTTTTCCTTATTTCATACTGCTTTTGAAAATTGCGAAAGATTAGAAAAGGTAGTGATGTTTAGATTGCTGAGTTTCAAATGCATCTGTTTTGTTATGAAAATGTCCTATCACTTAATCAGCAGCATGAGAGACCACCATTAATTTTGTGGCTTTATCCCATTAGATGATTGGCTGCAGATAAGCAAAATTTATAATCACCAGGCTAAGAACACCAACAGACTTAATCAAATTGTATTTTCTTGCGATCTTTCAATTGTGAGTATTTAGCACCCCTGCACTCAAACATCTTGATGTGTCCATCATATCTACCGTATTTTCTCACATATAAGCCATATTTTTAACAAAAAAAATCAAGGGAACGGCTTATATGGACACAACACTTACAGCGTTGCTATGCTCTATTTTGCCAGTTGATGTTGGCAAACTAACATTCATAATTTGTTGGTTATTTTCTGTTTTGCAGTAAGAAAACAACCATTACTGGATGAATTTCTAACTTCCTTATGATATTGACCGTTTTGATTCATACAGTATCTGAGAAATACCACCTATGATGACTATTCTTAAGATTTTCCCTACAAAATAAATTTTTTTACTGGTACTTAAAACCCATGGAGTGGAAAATTGTGAATCAGGGTGGCTTATACGTGAGAAATTGTAAAACCCACTGATTTTAAGGCAATTTTAAGGGTGCGGCTTGTACGCGGGTCGGGTTATATGCCAGCAATTACGGTATTTGATGATATTTCCTGGATAAAATAAGTACATTGTAAGTGACGTTCAATTCATAACATTATGAGTTGATTTTGTACAATTACTCAATACTGTGTACCCAGTAGTGTTATAATTCTTTGTACTCATTTCTCTTAGGGGGGCCTAAAGGCTGTGATGTGGACCGATGTCTTCCAGACAGTGGTAATGTTTGCTGGGCAGCTCGCGGTTATCATTGTAGGCGCACACCAGGCAGGTGGGATTTCAGAGGTTTGGAGGAAAGCAATGAACGGCAGTCGAATTGCTGGACTAGAGTGAGTTATTGTGAAAATGGGCAACTACACAACTTTAATTGACCTTTTTAATAATTGAGACTTATTTTGTTGTAGCCTCAACCCAGATCCTTTGGAGCGTCATACCTTCTGGACATTGGGTGTTGGTGGAATTTTCCTGATGTTGGCTTTATATGGAGTCAATCAGGCCCAAGTCCAGAGATACCTAAGTTCCCGCACGGAGAAAGAGGCTATTATGTAAGTGTTCTCCTGCTTAAAGACAATTTTTACTTTTATTTATATATTGGAAAAATAATTGTATCTTCTGTCTTCTAGGTCTTGCTATGTTGTTTTCCCATGCCAACAGATTGTCTTATGTTTAGGATGTTTGATGGGTCTGGTTATGTTTGCTCGCTATGGAGAGGACAGCCCTCTTGATAAGGGCTATGTAAAAACAAATGATCAGGTACTAATATGAAATGACATTATATGGTTTCTCATATGAAATTAAAAAAATGTATTGCCATGTTATTGTGTTTTTGGCAGATGGTGTTATACTTTGTAATGGATGTGTTTAAGGATCTGCCTGGCCTTCCAGGCTTGTTTGTGGCCTGTCTCTTCAGTGGAGCACTCAGGTAAACAATTCAGAAAAGCAATGCCTGTCTCCATTTTAATATAAGATGATGACTGCCTTTTTTTTTTACAGTTATTGTATGTTTAGATTTCCAAAATAATACAAGCTTCTAAATTGATACTACTTCTTTGAAATGGTGATTCTGTCTTTTTTTTTCAAATTAGAATTCTGATCAACGTAAAGACAAAGGATAGAAATGACATTTTCACAACTACAATTACATCTAAATGTCTTCTGTTTTATTTGTTGATATTTTGTTTTCTCTTACAGCACTATCTCTTCAGCCTTCAACTCTCTGGCAACAGTAACCATGGAGGACCTCATTAAACCTTATTTTCCCAACATGAATGAGTCTAAAGCCACACTACTGTCAAAAGCACTGGGTAATTTGTGTGTGTGTGTGTGTGTGTGGAGGGGGGTTCTGTGTGGAGTTTGCATGTTTTCCCCGGGCCTGTGTGGGTTTCCTCCGGGTACTCCGGTTTCCTCCCACATTACAAAAAAAGTGCATGGTAGGCTGATTGAACATTTTATGAACTTTATATGTAAATTCTCTAATTCGTACAATGGTCCTCACACAAACCCGACTACTAAACCCTTTAAAATTGGTCAAAGTGTCCCAATTTTGTATGAGCGATGCGAGGAAACACACAAAAATGAGACAAAATTATAAGGAAATGACTTATTAATGCCTTAAAATAAATAAAGCATAGTTGCTTGTCTCCTTGTGCCATGCAATTGTCTGGCAACCCCCGTCTGGTGCTTGTAGTTGGCTGGGATAGGCTCCAGCACCCCCTTTGTCCCTGATGAGATTAAGCAATACGAAAAATGAATATTAGAATAAATTACCTTTCTTTGTCATCTCTAAAACATTACATTTAACATTAAAAAGGTTGTTCATAGCCAGCATTTTTAAAAGAACATCTTACTTTTAACCATAAATGACTGGTCCACAACTTAAAATATTATATACAATCATATATTTTTTAACTAGTTACGCCACCTGATGGTTCTGCCCTATGATTGGCTCGTAACCAATTCGAGTTGTCCCCCACCCTCTTCCCGTTTTTGATCGGAATAAACTAGAAATGATTTTTAAAACATTTAAATATGTCCCCACAGCACTGGCCTATGGATTGGTATGTTTGGCTATGGCCTACCTCGCCTCCATCATGGGATCTGTTTTGCAGGTAAGAAAAGACTTCAAAACCAACTGCAATTTCTTTTTATTTGATGCACATTATCACATTTTTCTCTTATTGGTGATAATAATGAAAACAGGGAGCTAATTTGCCGGTGTCATTATTTTTGCAAGATGTTTTTGAGTGGTTGATCTGGGTCAAAGGTTGCTTCTAAATCCAAGAGAATGGTCAGAATATGAAAAACGTAACAAATGTTAAAAAATATCCCGCTTTTTGCTGAATTTTTTCAAACCATTTAATTTATACAAAATGGATATTGGCTCTTCACAAATAGACATTCATTCTACATTTTCTTTACAACAATCTTATGCCTGTAAACTGCAATATGGTACTGCCATTTTTTTCCACACAATGTATGCACAAATGCAATTTCTTTAATTCATTATTTTTTGTTATTTCACACAAAAAATGGTGCTTCCATGTTTGTGGGACATATTAAGTCATTGAGCACTAGAATATACTTGCCAATAATTTTAGTGTTGCTCTATCATCCTGTTACAACTGCGATCATCCAATCAAACAGCAATTTAATTTAAAATTCCATACGTCTAAGCGAGAACTTGGCAGACTATTCCGTCTTTCCCTATATTGTCCACTTGATGGAATCACAAAGTACCTTGAATCTTTGAATGAAGCTTAATAAACTCATTTTTAGGTTCACGAATGCTCCTCCCACCACTGACTAATTGAAAATCATTATCACCAAATGCCTTAAAGTCAGGTAGTTATACACAAGTTCCAGTAAAAACTACATAAACAACATCTCTCCTTTCCACCCTCAGGCAGCCTTAAGCATCTTTGGTATGGTGGGTGGTCCCCTGCTAGGTGTCTTTTGCCTGGGAATGTTTTTCCCTTGTGCTAACTCCATTGTAAGTTCACTTTTTTTTTTAAATTCAATATTGAGGTGGATGGGCATGATGTCACAATATGTGTTATACGTTATAATGTTTTTGCTTCTCTTTTCCAGGGGGCATTAGTTGGTTTAGCAGCAGGTCTCGCTATGGCCTTCTGGATTGGCATTGGCAGTTTTGTGATGCGTATGCCTAGTTCCGTGTCAGCGCTCAGTAGTGTCACACCACCCCCCTTTGCGAACATGACCACTACAGTCATGACCTCATTGATCAACGCTACAACAACCAAACCTAGGTAAAGTCATAGATAAATTATACTTGCGTTGAAGTGCAACAAAGGATTGCAAATCCAATTCTCACTTTCACTTTTCTTTGACCTCTTAGGCCAATAGGTGTTGACGCAATCTATTCATTGTCGTATATGTGGTACAGTGCTCACAATTCCACCACTGTGGTAATAGTAGGACTCATCGTCAGTCTACTTACAGGTAAATTCCATTCATTGCACCATAGCCAATTAACTTCAAATAGTTATTGCTTTTAAAAATATATATATATATTTTTTTCTCATCTTATCTTATTTTCTGAACCGCTTTATCCTGATTAGGGTCGTGGGGGGTGCTGGAGCCTATCCCAGCTGACTTCAGGCACTAGGCGTGCATGTTTTTGGGATGTGGGGAGTACCAGGAGAAAACCCACGCAAAGCCTATGGAGAAAATGCCAAGTTCACACATTGAGGACCAACCTGGGATCAAACCCTCGACCTCAGAACTGTGTTGATGTTATTTAAACTACCAAAAAAATTGGGGATAAAAAAAACTTGAGACTCAAGAGCCACACAAATGGAGACCTATTTTTTAGTCGCAAAAGTGATGCACTGATGAAATCCCTGATGTAAGATAAATACATGTTCTTAATTACAAAAGGGCAATGTGAAAAGGTCTTTACAGTCTTCCCTCGATTATCGCGACTTCACTTATCTCGAATTCACTTCTTTGTGAATTTTTTCTGCTATAAATTATTACAAATATATTTTTAAAAGTTCATTAAAATGTGAAAATCCATTCTGAAACATGCAAGCTTAAGCCTCTCCCCTGTCTTCTGCTTGCCACTAGAACTTAGCACTGAAAGATTTTTCCTTTTAATGTATTTATTTTAAAGCTAAAAAAAAAGAAGTGAAAATCCAAGCTGAAACTTGTAAGCGTAAGCCACTCTTGCTTCTTGGACGCATCACTGAAGAAGAAAAAAAAAGTAGTTATAATAGGGGTGACCATACTTCACAATTATTCGATTTTGCGGCCATGTCTGGTCTTTATTAACTGCTCTATTCGAATGATTACTGTATTTCTTCTTCTCTTTTTTGGTATTGATATACTTTGTTTGAATTCAATTCCCATCTCTGAACTGTGCCATACTTCTGTTGACATTAGGGCCAATGAAAGAGAAGGACCTGACACCAGGAACGCTCTACCCTGTCTTTGGAAATCTTCTTTTCTTTCTCCCCGAACGCTACCGAGAGAAGTTTTGTTGCATCACTCCTCTAGCGCAAAAGGTAACCATACTGCCGGATTTTTATTGCATGTATTGACCCTAATAAATGCTTTTTATTCATGCAGTATCTCAGAAATACACATACATAAGTACATTTTTCTTGGGCGGCCCGGTGGAGCGAGTGGTTAGCGCGCTGGCCTCACAGCTTTGGGTTCCTGGGTTCAAATCCAGTTCACCTCCACCTGTGTGGAGTTTGCATGTGTGTGGGTTTCCTCTGGGTACTCCAGGTTCCTCCCACATTCCAAAAACATGCATGGTAGGCTTATACGCAAGAAATTGTAAAATTCAACGATCTTAAGGCAGTTTTAAGGATGCAGCCTATACGTGGGGGCGGCTTATATGAATAAATACGGTAAGTGCATGGTTCATGTAATAGTTCTGTATAAATTATCCCATCTATAGGTAAACTTAAGAAAAGTGTAGAAGTTAAAAAAAATTTATTGCATGAATTTACATTAACATATATGTTAATACATTTAGTACCATTTGGTCTCAATAGAAGATCTCTACAATTTTATTTATTCATTTATATTTATTTTTTATTCAAGAACGGCTTTCCTCAACATCCTGTTTTAAGTTAAAAGCAAGTCAACATAGCCGTGACCCGGGAATTCCTTTTTTCCTTTCTTGTTTTGACTCAAACTGTCTTTGTTGACCAGTGCAATGAAGTCAACGTCCAGAATTATGAGAGGGCGAAGAAAGGAGCAAATGGAGAGGCTTACTGCAAAGAAGATATGGTCACCGAGGACAAAGAAATGGAGAGTGACAGTGTGCAAACAGAAGACGAGGAAAGCAAAGCAGCTCTTCCATCGTGCAAGCTCACTGCTCATACCACGGAGGAAACTGCTCTATGAAACGCCTCATCACTTCACCAAGTCCATAACTAAAATGAGACCTGGTAGGGTAATGTAATAATTTACTTACCCTAAATAAGCACTGGTAACTGTTGAGGGAAAGTACTGCCTAACTCAGGGGTGGGCAAACTATTCCACAAAAGGCTGCAGTGGGTGCAGGTTTTCATTTCAACCATAAAGAGGGCACTTTTTTTTACCAATCTGGTGTCCTACAAGGGTCAGATGCTTCTTATTTTCTGCGGAAATCTCATTGGTTAAAGTGTCTGTGCTGCGTCGGTTGGAACAAAAACTTGCACCCACACAGCAATTGAGGACCGGTTTACCCACCCAGGGTCTAACTGATACAGTGGTGCCTTAAAGGGACAGACACCAAGTAGCATAAGTGACCTTAATGTGATTGATGGTTGTTTATTTAAGAATTTAAATGACGAATATCTCAGACCGTTGCTAATGGATATGATATATTTACAACAACAAAAAATGACATCATTTAGGGATGCAAGGGCAAGTTGGGAGACTTGTTTTTGATTGGCTAAAATAGTAACCGCAATAATAAATGACTAAGACACTAAGGGTGGCTATTTAGTGGAAATACTCTTTTTTTAATACACTACAGTAATCCCTCAAATATTGTCGCTTCAACTTTTGTGACTTTACTACATCGTGGCTTCACTACATCGCAGATTCTGGGGGATTGATAAAAAAAATGTAAGTTTGCAAAAATGTGAAAATCCACCCTGAAACTTGCCCTGTCAAAAAAAAAAACGTATTATTTTTTTTAAATAGGTGTTTTGTGGATTTTTTGGTTAATCGCAGCGATGTTTGGTCTACATTTCCCACAATAATCGAGGGATTACTATATTACATACGAGAAATGAATGCACATGAAAAAAAATGCTGTCTGTCCCTTTAAGCAACATTTAATCTTGAAATGCAAAATTTGAGCTGTGTGCAAATCACACTTCCTAACATCTTGAGATCATATTTTGACGGACAAGATAGATTACGGAACAAATTAAACTTGCATCTCATTTCACCACTGTATCTTGAAACATAACTTTTTAAAGTAGCACTTTCCGAATATTGCTCAGAAAGATGATCCTTTCTGATTGAAAAACACAAGTAGCTGCTCTGAGTCGAACTAGGTAGAAAGTGGGAATACCCCACATTTTCTACTGATTTAAAAAAGCTAGGAATTTTTACAAGAGAAGTATAATCAGAGTATAAAATGACAAAGAACCAAAACAGAAATATTTGTTCTCGTGCTGTGGAGTGTGCATAGTACATGATCTTGTACTTTTTCTGTGGTGTAGATTTGTTAATGTGCCATACCGTTAGTCTGAAATTGTCTGAGTTCCATCAGAAGGATACATTTCATGTATACGTGTTCACGCTAACCCTTTTAGTCTAATTTGGGTTTTTTGTTTTGTTTTTTGCAACCATAATCTGTCCTTCCCTAAATCAATCTCATCCCAACCATTTTTTTGTTATTATTTGAAGTATGATGATTACTATTCAAGATTAAAATTAGCTAAAATGTAAACGTACGACTGATAGATTGTCAATTTTTAAATGAGATAAAGCCTAGTTTAGCACTGCTGGTTACTCCTGCACGCTCCACTATTTTGATTTAATACTAAGTATTGAGAGATACTACATAAAAGCTATGCCTAGAAAAACATTGTTTAACAATGGTAGATATTTTTTAATCCATTTATAATAATGGGACTTATGTAATACCTATTGCATTACATATTTTAGAGAATTTGTCGTTGAAACCTCTGATTGGATTTGAACTTTCTGTACAGAAAGGCTACTCAAATCTCAATTGGGTGGCCTTTTTTCTTTTTGATTTTTATAAAAGATGAATGCATTTGATTGCTTACATTAACTGTCAGTTTACCCATTTATTTATTAATCAATGATTTACTACAACTACATTTATATTAGTTTTTCTCAAGCTACTGTACCACACATTGGACAGATGTTCATCTTTCTTTCAGCTACAGCACAATATTTGCCTATTCTCAATTTTCTGTTCTCCTACTGTCATGTTTAATATCTTCAAACAAATATAACTGTCAGACAAAGCAAAGCCAAGTATGAATGAGCATAGTCTTTATAAATGAAGATTCTTTTTTAAATAACCCATTTTATTATTTTCATTTAGTAAGGCCCTTTGCAAAAAATATACTAATTGTTCCTAAACCTAATACCATATTTTCTCGCATATAAGCCACTTTTTTTCGGACAAAAAAAAATGATGACTGAATCGAGGGTACGGTTTATATACTCATAAAAACACGACACACACAAAACTGCAAGTTGACTAAAAATTGTGTACCGAATTTATTCGAGTATAAGCCGCACCCGTGTGTATTATGCACTCATAATTTCTGACTAAAAATTGTGTACCGAATTTATTCGAGTATAAGCCGCACCCGTGTATATTATGCACTCGTAATTTCTGACTAAAAATTGGCATAACATTTTTTTGTTTTTGTTTTTCTCAGCTCACACCAAAGATTGCACTGTTATTGGTAACTGTCAGATGCAAGAAATTAATTGATGGTACCACTAATTACAGCAGGTTCTCCAGGTCTTGTGTCTGAGTAAGCAACCCCTGACAATCGCACTAGTACTATTGCATTATTAGTTTGCAGCTTGTTTAAACATTATTTTACAAGGGTTGAGTTAAACATGCATTTTATATTTACTTGGGTTTTCTTTGTCTACTCATTTGCTTGATGATTTTAAACTTTTATTAGCGATGCTATGCAGAAAATGTGAATTTAGGGTGATTTTTTTTTTTTTTTTACACTCTCTTCATTGACCACCAAGTTAAAATGTTCTCTTTTTTATTCATTTTGTCATCTCTCTACGTTGTAAGACTGGAAATTGGAGTAGGATTTCAGGTTATGTTTACACAACTGCCATGAATGTACTCTGTTTTATGATTATATACAACGGTATAGTATACTGTCATAGCCAGTATGTGACTAATTGAAGTCTTTGTCCTTGTTTGTTTTTTTCGTCTTTGTTCTTTGGAATCTAAGAATTCTTGACCATCCCATAATGATTTAGCCATCCATTTTCTTTGTTTGAAATGAAGTTTTATCAAGATTTGATAAACTTCATGGCCATTTTGAGTTATAATATGGTTTAAAGACTACAGTCAATCTTATGGTTTCCCTAAAGAAAAGTACACTCTAGAACTTTCTAGCCAATTACAAATATTTAAAAAAAGAAGAAATCTCTCCTTACACATACTCCAGTTTATATTAAATTGGATAATTTTAAGTACAGTTTAGACTTTAGACAATCATGGTGACAAAGGAAACCACATAAATTATGCAACTTTGCATGTTTGGATTTCGTTTTATTTTTACAAGGATCTGACTGTATCTCATTTGTTGGACTTTTTGAAGCCTCACAAATGTTTATTTCATCTTTCTGAAATACCTCAATTTGTCCAACGCATATAGAATATCTTGCTTATTTTTTTACTGTTTGATTTCTACTAACAGTGCATTTTTTCAGACCAAAGTTGTATATTTTTATAATTTTTCAATAAGCCTCACATTTCAAGATTAGAAATGTGAAATTCTATATGCAGTAACATTTTTTTTTTTAATCTGTGAATGAAAGGCTGAATTGGGATTGCAGCAATTTTACATCCCACATTCAGGCTTCGATCTTCACATTGTAATTTCCTTTTTTTTTTTTTTAAATGATCTTGTGTATGTGATGAATCTTTTTAATGATTGAAGATCTTCATGGTACCTGAAATTACTTGAAGTGTATGTGCCTGTAGCATTACCTTAATAATATTATGAATACATGTTCCGTTACACTGTGAGAAAAGCAAAATACAGCAGTAAAATTTACTGAAATTATTTTAAAGTATATATAATTTTTGTGAAAATTAATTAATGTACTCTTTACAATGTTTAAGCACACACATAAAATAAATACCCACATTTATAAAGACTAGTTAAAAAACTGGAATTTTTTTACAGTCCAATATTGGTATGCGATTATCAATTATTCATTTACGATAAAAGTGCGATTAAATTTTTGTAATTAATTCACAGGCTACACTGCACAAATAATTCACTTTGTGCAAGAAAATCATGGCACTTAGTAATTTCTGCCTTTTAATAAATATTGTTCCCAGCAATATTTATTCTCTGTGTTCCATTTCACAAGAGTTCTATCTTAGGCATTCCAAAAAAAAAAAACAAGAAAATTCTTCCCCTGCTATTGATGTGCCTTTATTTTGTTGTCATTTGTTGTATTAGGACTTTCTATTGATGAATGGTTTTAAGATTTAAAAAAAAATACTCCTGATGAGAATGAAATTTAAAAAAAAAATGATGTGCTTAATCCAATAGTTATTTTCTTTCAAATTCATTGGATATATGTAAGAATAGATGTTTAGGTAAGTTTTATTGACTTGAATTGAGATTATTAAAGTGATTTTATGGCCCCAAATTCCAATAATGAAGTTCTTTGTCTCTAAGAGTTCTACAGACTTCATCACATGTATTAAGACTAAAGATTCAAGACACTTAGAAGCATTCTATTCCCCGCTTCCTCGCCTCGACGTCTTGCCAATGACGTCACATCTTCCATATTGCCGCGGCATAAAAATCTTTCAACTGATATCTCAGCCAGTCACTCAAAACACTTTTAACTTGGTCACTTTCAAACTTTCTACCCCTCTTGAATGCATGCATTAGAGATGGAACAAAGGCTACGTATTTGCTGTATTTTAGGGTATGGATTTGCAACTAGTTTTGAATCTTTAGGCTGAACAAGCTGATCAGGAGGGCCAGCTCTGTTCTGGGCTGTCCTTTGGACTCTGTGGAGGAAGTGGGAGAGCGGAGGATGCTGACCAGGATGAGGTCCATCATGGACAGCACCTCCCACCCCCTACATAAGTCTGTGGAGTCCCTCCAAAGCTCTTTCAGCAATAGACTGCTGCACCCTCATTGCAGGAAGGAGCGCTTCTGCAGATCCTTCCTCCCATCAGCTGTCAGGCTCTTTAACCAAAAAAAAAAGGCAGTGGGTTAGGACCTAGTGACTTCTCATATTGTATACATGTGCTTTCAATTTATATGTATGTGTCTATATATTTCAGCAGCACCGTTACCTATGTATATATTTATTTATTGACTTACTTTTAACTACCTATTTGTGTAAAATGCCTTTCCTATTTCTGCATCCTCACCCTCTTGCTACTGCAACAAAGAAATTTCCCGAATACAGGATGAATAAAGTTATCCAATCCAAATATTATTATCAGTTGGCAGAATAGAGCTACATATTTTTCTGTAATGTGAATAGAGAAATACTATGTAATGTGTATAATTCCCCACATAGTGGTGCTGCTCAGCCATCTTTGCCACATTGAGCATCTCTAAGTGACTGAATAGTACAGTTTGGGGGGATTATTGTAGTATAAGATGGGGGGGGGGTCTTATTTTAGGGAAAATATAATGCTTGAGGGGGTGTTTTCTGGGTTAGAACAGTTTTTAGGTTTCCCCATATTTAAGAATCATGCCTGTTGGAAAAAGGGAAGACTTAAATTTGTGATTGCAAGTGTGACTAGTAGTTATTTTGCCTACTTTGTATGTGCCCTGCAATCCACCAAATTCAGCTGAATCTCGTTGTGATTCTTTTCCCGTCTTTAACCTTCAAACTGCCTTTTGAGAACACCTCAAACGCTGAAGAAAAAGTGCCAGGGCTGCCTCGGAGAAGAAAAAAAAAAGTCACATTCTTTATGCTTTATAATGCAAATGAATTGCATAGTTCTCTTTGATCATATCAGGGCCCTGCTTTTTCTCTAATGCCTTGGAGTGTCAAGATGAATTCTTGTCCATTCATATTGGACGCTGCTTGACTTCCCAATTAAAACAACATCATTTTGCTTAATCTTAATGCACTAATGCAGTAACATTTCTTACAGATTTTGAAAATGGGGTTGAAATAACTACCATGATATAAAATGGTGCTCGGATGTTTAGTCGCCGGACGTTTGGTCGCCGGTGCTGTTTAATATCAAGTACTGTTTAATATCTAAGTACTGTTTAATATCTAAGTACTGTTTAATATCTAAGTACTGTTTAATATCTAAGTACTGTTTAACATCTAAGTACTGTTTAATATCGAAGTACTGTTTAATATCTAACTACTGTTTAATATCTAAGTACTGTTTAATATCTGAGTACTGTTTAATATCTGAGTTCTGTTTAATATCTAAGTACTGTTTAATATCGAAGTACTGTTTAATATCTAACTACTGTTTAATATCTAAGTACTGTTTAATATCTGAGTACTGTTTAATATCTAAGTACTGTTTAATATCTAAGTACTGTTTAATATTTAAGTACTGTTTAATATATAAGTACTGTTTAATATCTAAGTACTGTTTAATATCTAAGTACTGTTTAATATCGAAGTACATTTGACCGGCGACCAAAAGACTGGCAACCAAACGTCCGGTCACCAAATGAAATCTGTCATTTGGAGTGATTGCCAATCAATAGTCATTTCTGCAGCCACACTACTTTGCTGAAATGAGAGTATTCTCCGAAAAATACTGGATAGTCAACCCAATCAAGAATGCTGACGCTGGTGGTGCTGATTTTCCGCCGATAGTTGACTGCACTGTAGCTGACAACTTGTCCAATGGGCACAGCCTCTTTTCAGGCTCAATCAAGCAACCTTTGTACTTGTGTAATTTTTTTCCTCTCTTTTTTTGCAGTGATGGCAGCATATAAATGATCTACTTGGCAAGTGTACATAGGAGTGTTCAGCAAACAGTCTTGCTTTAAATTACCCTTAGTATGGTAATAGTGATGGAAGTCCTTCCCCCCTGCTTCTCTACAAATACAATGTGGTCAAGGTGAGTGTAGGATTCTATCAAGGCAAATGTGAAAAAAAGCACATCTATTTTCTGGAGCTATTTTCACCTTTGAAAGATGAGGCCAGGTGGGAGTTTGTTAATGGGAAGCAGATACAATACATTCAAGTCTGCTTGACAGCCAATGAAATAGAACATATTCTTTTGACAAACCATGTTTGCCACTCAAATTCATACCTGTTAGCTTTATTGGAAAGGAAAACATGCCAATACTTTCAGATTTATTTTATTACTAAAGCTGCATTCACTTCATGTAGCTTATCAAAGCTGTTAAATTATTAAACGTCTTATATATTTGAAATACTAGTTTATTATTAAGTGAAATAGACAGTAATATTCAAACTCTATACTGACTGTCTACCGGAATTATGTAAAGTAAACGTTACATTAATAGACTTTATAGTTGTACAAGTATTGGCAAAGTGATTAAATGATGACAGCTATGTGTACATTAAAAAAAGAACAAAAACTGACTTGTAAGACTCAAAACTTAAAGTATTCATAGCTGTAATAGTCGTCAGAATCCCTATTCAAATGTCAAATAACCATTAACAGGAGTAAATAATTGTCAACAGCTTCAACAAATATTTCGTAAAGAAAGCCTAAAACACAACTAGAAATAAAATAGTACTAAAACGGATTTTGTACAGTACATGTAGCACTGGCAGTACTATTAGTATTCTCATGGGTACTGTTCATGTTCTATCACATTGATGAAATGCTCATTATGTGGGAATGCTTGAACTGCAGCACAACCCCACAATGCTTGACCTTCATGCTCACAAAAAAAAACGCCAACCCCCCCCCCCCACCATTTGTTTCCTACTCCAGAATGCAAAGCACATCCACGTTCCCCCCTCGTCACATTTACATGATGATTCCCATTCCCTCAGAAACAAGTGAGTCTAAGGAGTGGAAATGAATTTTCATTCTTTCATTCAAAATAAATCACCAGGTGTAGAAATCTGTCAACAGTGGATGACAAATCCTGAAATAAATTCCTACTTTTTTTTTCGACTTACCGCAATGGAACGTTGTTATCCAAGTCAGTGTGGATATATTCCCACTGTTGTGAATTTATCATGCTAGATAAAATCTCCAGAGCTGCTTTGCTTTGGCTTATCACTTAAATGAAATAGACATGCGACTGTGTCTTTTTTTTTAAAGAGTATTTGCAAAAGGAGACAGTAATGTACTGACTTATTCTAAGCAGAACTTCAAATTATGATCTTAATATAGTTTTACCAACAAATTCTAGGTAATGAAAATTTCACTTTTAATTTGTTTGTTAGGAATAAATTGGGAATTGATAGCAAAACTTCTAAATACTCTACTACTTTAGTAATAGTATTATTTTTCATCTGGGAAATTACTCTAGGTTTAAAAAATACAAATGAAACTTAACTTGAATACTTTAAGAAGCACACTGAAATTGACTGTAGGTACAGGAGTGTTGTGTTAAACATTCTCCAATTGAGGGTGCATTTTGCTTTTTGTGGGAAAAGTAGTGTAGTGCATCATCCATCCATCCTCATTTTAGGAGGCAGGAGCTGATGAAAAACATGCAGTATATCTTACTAGCACTTGGGGGCGTGCTGCAGTTTCCTTACTTGTCGATCCACAAGCTCAGCATCAGTCAAGAGAGTTAGATGACAGTGCTGGCACTAGAACCGGAAACAAAACTGGACTCTTCAAAATAAGTGAATAAGACTGTTTATATACAATTTTCATTAGGATGATGATGATGATGATGATTATTATTCTAACATAGAAATAAATGTATGACTATTAAGATTAAAAAAAACAAAGTACATACAATCATCTATTTGGTCCAGTTTGGGTTTTTAAAAAATATATTTTATGCATTTATTTGCGGTTGAATTGCTAAAGAGATGGTGGCCCAGTGATGAAGTGGTTATGACTTTGGCCTCACACTTGACCTCTGACCTTCCTGTATAGGGTATGTTCTCCCCGGGTTTGTGTGGGTTTTCTCCGGGGAACCTGGTTTCTATCTAAACATGCAATTTTAGGATGGCTGGACATCCTAAATTGTATATTTTGGTATAACATGAGCACAAATGTTATATAAAAAATATACTATGGAGTGGTAACTTTTTAATTACTGCAGCAATTACTGGGCATGGGTGGTCAATGGATGTGTGAATGTTGAACCAAGAGTCCCTCAGTGTGTTTCATTTAAACAAATATATATGTATTTATTTATTTTAAAATATTAAACAATAGGGAAAAGTACATTTTCACTTTCTGTGTAGAAGTACTTTTGTGCATCCATGGCCTACATGTCTGCACACTATATAAATAGTATATACCTAAGCATTTTTAAAATGTTTTTTATCAATTCTATTTTTATTTAGACTGTTGTTTTGAACTTTGTGACCCATATGTCTCACTAGAATATAAAATCTAGGCATCCAGTCTAGAGTACTCACTAGTAAGAACATTAATATGGATGGAAACATCATTTTAGATTGCAAATGTATTCACATCTTATTCATATGTTTATTAAATCCCAGGAAATCTCAGGTACACAAGAAAATACATGTTCATACTTCTATCTTATTCTGAAAAGGCTTTTTCGGAAAAGGAATTCTCCTCTTCCCTCGTGTACTCTGACACCGGCAGATATCCACAGTCCAGCTTGGCTCGATCGTACGCTTTATCTCAACGTTTCAGTTCCTTGGCTTCTTATATATTTACCAAACATTGTTTTCCTCCCCTGCAGACGCTGAGTTTTGCTGCCGCCTCATCAGATACGATCGGATGCCTCTGGAAGTCTTGATCTCCGATCCAGGTAAGGAACGCATTTACCTCTCTATTCGGTGGCCAGCGTCCGTCCGTATGTCATCGCCGGCCTGTTGCCTGCCTCCCTGCCGCGTTCCGGGAGGCAAGCAACCGCCGCGCAAAAGCAACCCCGATCGCACCCGTACTTAGTTGACTTTCTTCCCGGAATGATGTTCCGCTACTTCCCCGATCGCATCCTTTTTTGTCACTTGTTCTCGCCAGTAAAAGCAAAAAACAGCAGGTAAACAATGCGCGTGTATCTGCTCCACCGTCACGTTGTTCACATGGAGCTTTCATATTGATGATCAGTATCCCTACTACTATAATAATGATGATCATAGTGATACTTGGCTTATTACTATCAGCTAAATGCATCCAGGTTGTTACTAGATCTAATAGCGTTGAAGCTAACGGTCTGGTGTGGTTGGCTGTCCATTTGAGTGACCTCCACCCACGCACAGCAATGCAACTGTGCACATTTCCCTATTTGTTTATTTATTTCTATTCTTTTGGTTTCCTAGATTGTGCACGCCTTTCTTCTGCATGTGTTGCTTGATCTCATCCTCAACATCATCATCATCATCCTCAGCCTCATCCCGGTAAGGCATGCTTTTGCTGTCATGATGGGAAGGGAATTTGTGGGAGTCAGTTTTCTATACCCCCCAAAAAGATGTTGGTTCATTTAAATGCCATATAACTCAATCTATTTATTTGCTTGTTACTTTTGACTTATTTAATATCTCAATAGCATCACGTCGAGCTACCAAACGGGCTAAAAATAAAAAAATGATTGCCACAAAATCAACATTTCTGCAATAGCATGACAAAAAAGATACTAATGAAATACTATGTAGCAGCGATTCTCTAAATATTACATAACAGGACATAAATATACATTAAGTATCCGATCTCTGGTACTCATTTGAGAACCACACCCCCAAAAAAGTTATGTACACTGTTATGATTATGGTTTTAATCAGAAGTACACAGCCTTGTAACTGTAGATTTTTGTCCTTTTAAAGACATCTGTTATGTCACTGTTAAAGGTAGTTAATATGTAACATTAAATGTCATATGTCAAGGACCCCCCCCACTATAAATTGGCCATTCTCTGTGAGCTAGGTGTGACGGATGACAAGACGATAAGTGGGTGGACATGTAGGACTGCTATAGGCAATTCCACTTTGTAATTGACACTCTTCAACATCCAAATGTCATAGTATTAAAAGAAGCTAAGCATTTTAGAAGACGCCATTGAAGCACCAAATAATTGCGGTTAGAACATTCCTTTTTACTTTACTTAGTACTTTATACGTATTTACTTTAATGATGAGTGATGAGTATCTTAATACTTTAGTCCTTTTTTTCAGTTTATATTTCATACGTACTGTTAACGGATGCACTTTTTTATATGTATCGTATCTTTTGCTGACCCCGGCCCATCTGTCAAATTTTTAAAGTCAATGTGGCCCCCGGGTCGAAAACTTTGCCCACCCTTGGGTTAGAATGTCTGTCTTACAGTTCGAATTCAATATTTTCAAATTAATATTGTTAGAAAAATAGCCGTATCGGATGGAGATATCACTAGTTGACCCAACAATAAGAATTTGTGTCTACATAGTACTTTACTGGAGTCCAATGTATGACATACTACAGAGACAAGCTTTGTGTCTTTTCTGGACAGCAATGAATCAAGCAATTGTCAAAAAAATATAACAATGAGGCGATCGTTTCATTTCATTTGTAAGGTTCAAATGAACTATTGTACGCTCGCGTGGAATGAGGCCATAGTGGTATTAAGTCAACACCCATGGAACCTAATGCATCATTAATATAATGTAATAAAGTCCCCATGTATAACGTTAAACCGACTGATTAAGTTAGGAGGTTTAATGGAGTCATGAATAAGTAAGTAGTCAAACATATTGCCAGGACTAAGAATTGTCTCGAATCATCTGTGTTACTTTATGGAAAGTAAAAATGGTTATCATCCTCAACCTTCACCTTTTTGTAGTTCACAGTCAGATTAATCGTAATGACGAAGCGCATTAATTAGATGATTTGTTAAACACAATAACTTCAACGGTAGGCTTGTTTGTCGACAAGGAAAATAAATACAAGTAATTGCTTTGCGAAATGCAAATAATTACTTTGGGAGAGTTCATTCCTGGTCACATAAATTTTGATCAAGCACTTAAATCCAAGAGCCTGATTGGATTTTTGACTATAAATCACAATTTGCTAGGGTTGTTGTTTTTTTTTTTTTTTTTTCACGTGAGATAGATTTACACTGCAGGACAAAGAGAGCAATTCTAATTAAATGTGTTCATTTGATTTTCATCAAATGGAGGATAAAAAATTGATTTAAAAATAGCTTAGTGTTTTTATACAATATTATAGATTGATTTCCTCATCCATGTATCAATATATCAGTAATTGCTATAGTATTATTTATATTATTATGGACTTTTTTGGGCAGCCATTGACTTGTAGTGACATGATTCCTCTTCATTTTTGACTTATGACTTTAATAATTAATCTATTAGTGGTACTTAGCTAGAAAAGGAAGATATCCAGCATAAAATTATATTTTTTTTACAGTTTTATCTGCATGAAACAGCACCATTTATTGTCATAGCAATTACCAATCATTGTGTTCAATTCAGTTCAGTTCAGTCGCAATCCTGCTCCAACTGGAGTTTTATTTAAAATAGCATTTGGATTAGTTTTTCATTTCAATGTTGTCTGCAGTACCAGGCTGTCACCAGCACAGCGGGTGCCTCTGTTTTTGCATGAAAAGACATTCTAATTTCAAGCGTCACAGTGTTTTGACTTGGTGTACTGTGTCTCTAACGCTTGGAAACACAAACAATACTTTTTTTTTTTGGTTCTGGGGAGGGTTTCCTCCCAACTAACTTAATTCCAGAAACTATCCAAACAATGTAAGGAGCATAGTAATACAGAAAGAATTCCTAACACCATTGTTTTGTGGGAATTGATATTTGTTTTTGTCAAGGTTCTACTGCAAGATAGTGTGTATTGAATATAGTTTGTTTGTCGTGTCCTGATAAGCAAAAAGAGGAAAAAGTTGATTGTTTTTTTTTGGTACATATATGTTTGCATCATTGCACTGATAGTATAATGTACTTTGTCCCTGAAGAGCCATATTAGCCTTGAAAATGCATTTAAAAATAGCCTCTCAGATTGCGATGATTCATTTCTTCAGGGTAACTTGCCCATCTGCAAAAAATGCACGTTGGGCTGTTTTTTTTTGTTTTGTTTTGTTGTTCAAGGCACCAGACTGCAGACTTTCAGAGTGCCAATTCCACAGGAAGTGCCTCTGTGCCATCATTCTTTTGCTCTCATTCTTCCAGAGGCCCATTATTATCAGCATTGTAAGATGGAGTGTCTGTGTAGTGGTCGTAAGAGCCAATCAGAGGGCGAGAGAGGAGTGGGTTTCCATGGAGAAAAACTAGCTGGCTCCTAGAGGGTACTGAATCCGATTTTGTGACGGCTGGTTTTGTCCAAAGGTGAGGTATTCTCTAATACCAGAGTGTAGAAAATTTCCCTGTAGGCTGAACTTCATGTCTGGTTGCTTTTTGTGTCTTCTCTCTGCTGTTCCACCTGTTGCACTTGCCTACTCAGGCTTGTATCCGTTTAGTAGTTACAGATAGAGAAGCTTTTTGTTTAATGGTTACATGTTCTCAACCACTAAAGCAGAATTGCAATTGACTTTGGTTCAACTTTTATGTAATTGCCTAGAAGAGGAATCCCTGAACAGCAGCAATCCATTTGGAACCCAAAAGCAAGACAAATTATGACGAGGGAGGGAGACGAACCCACTTGGCTAAGGCAGGGGTAGAGAACCTATGGCTAGGGAGCCATATGTGGCTCTTTTGATGGGTGTATATGGCTATTTTCTTCATTAGACTCTTCTGTATGCATATTCTCATTGATACTCTTTGATTAGCAACAGTGAAATCATGTTCTCATAAGAATTCAGACTTTTTTGGGCTTTCAAAGTGGTGAATTGAATAATAAATGCTCACATTTTCATGTATTTTTACTATTCAATTCTGAGTATGGCTCTCAAGGAATAATGTAATTGTTTATGGCTCTCTTCGTCAAAAAGGTTTCCGGCCCTTGAGCTAAAGGAACAGTGCTCCTAATGTTAGGGCATGTTTAGTTTTTTTGTCTCATATTTAATGGTACATAAGTCACTGCCTGTCTCATAAATTCATACATCCGACTGTCAGTGTTAGATCACCCATAAATCTCACTTACATGTTTACGATGTGTGTATAGTACTCATTGCTGGATAGAAACATAGCTCATTACCTAAAGTGACCTCAGATTTGCAAATAGAAGTCAAGTTGAAGCTATCATACCTTTAGATACCCCCATTGGCAGGATGTTCAAATGTGTATTTGTTTGGAGAGAGTGATTCTAATACAGCCCTTGCAGCTGTCATGGCCTGCCAGGGATTCCGACTTGGCCAGTTCTCTCAAGTGTGCTGCCCCCAGGTACTGTTTCAATGCAGCCTGCAGTGTCCTTTCGTCAGAGAGGATTTTTCTGCATGCATTTGTTGGCTTATGTGTGTTTCCTGGGGAGTTATTGCTGCTGCAGCTGGCAAAGTGTGTCTTGTTGTTTTTTTCTTCTTCTCCTCTCTCTACTTGAGATGTCCAGAAATACTCCTGTAACAATCTAATTGGTGTATGTTAATGTTCCATATTTCCCAGTTTTTTTTTCTTCCTCATTTGCAGTTTATAGAAGAAATTTACTCTACTGTGCTGCTATATTGTGCTTGGATTACTGTCACATTTTTAGCCAAGAATTTTTAAACACAAACAAACAGATGTCCCATTTTTTTAATATATTTTTTTATTTTGTCATTAAATGTGCCCCAAAAAGAATATGCTGAAATGCTGGTAATTTACAATTCCAGCATGGAAAAACCCGAAGCTATTTTAGATGCTTTCAATAAGGCTAAACTAGAAAAATAGTCTCTATTTATTTACTTTTTTTAACCCTGCCAATCTAAAAGATTAATCTCACACAATATACATTATAAAGTTATAATTAATGATGAGTTTTTTGGATTAGGATGATTACTCACAAACTTTCAGACCAACAATAATTAAAAAATATATTATTATTGGGCCATAGCTCATCTTTGATACCTGAACACAACCTAACAAGAATGACTTGACTAATTCTACTAGAACTTCATTTATCCGACATGACTGCATCATCTACTTTGTGTTCAATCCACATACACGATACACATTAGTCACCCCCTGATATCACCCTGCATCCATCCATCTTAAAACTAGTTTAAACAATTCATCCATCATGGCAGCACTTTCAGCATTGGGAGTGTCGTGGAAGCACAAACTCACTAGTGGCATCCACGCTTGGGTGGCACATAGATAGATATGTCAGGGAAAAGAGGCAGATGGTGACAAAAGGGAAAAATGCCGGGAAAAAGCAAGGTAATAATTGGGACAGCTGCACATCTCCAGGCACAAACATTCCCATTTCACAGAGTTCTCTCTGACCCTTCTCTTTAGTATCTCTACCCAATAAAAATCCATCATCTTAATGCAGTCTGAGACCCAGATGCGGACCAGTAGGATCAGTGAAAGTCCAAAATTGGCCTGCACTCATGACATGGAATGCACAATGACAGAAAAGAAACTCTCTGAGCTCACATGACAGAATGGGATCATTTTACACACTTGCTTCGAAAAGGTTGTCTGACAGGCCGACCGGCCAGTCGGCCAGTCGGACGGACTCTTTGTGCAGTGACTCAGAACTATTATACTGGTCTCAATAGGATGGCTACTTTTTCTGCACTCTCTCCACTTTTATCAACTCTTATAAGAACAACTTATAGACTTGGCTTTATTGGAGAATGGAATCTGAGTAGGTATTGAGTGACCAGCATAGAATCAGAACACAGAACTGAACTCCTGCAATGAGAGCCCCACATGAACATCATTTGTATCATAAGCCCTGTGGGGTCTTATGTCTGGCTACCCAATGGTTGTACTCGCCCTGTGGAGGGTTTTTTTTTTGGATTGTTTTTGTTTTTATGGCTATTGTGTTGACCCCTGGAGGGGGGCATCTATATGACTTCCATTATGAGGTCAGAATTCTAGCTACAAAAAGTATTTAAAGCTTCATTTTTGCGTTTACTCTGTATGTTGTGTGCCAAATTCTCCAGGGATTAAGGATGTTTACAGTATTTTGTTTGTTTTTGTTGTATTTTTATATTGCTATGTGGTTTATGGAGGTGCTATTTACCATAAGAGATTTGTAGAAGATCTTTGCAGGATTGGTTTGATTGGATTTCAGTGGCTGGATCACTTGACCCAGCGTGGTACTGTGGAAGATAGCAAGGAAACAATCAGACTGCAAGCACACTAAATGTAGGGCAAACTCTGCCTTTGTTCCCCCAGCAGTCACAAACATTCACTGAACAGTGTAGAACTTCATGAATGTCATTTGACAGTATTGTGGTTATGTAACAGAAAAAAAGTCAAATGAAACGCCGTCAGGTTTTAGTCTCCGGTCATTTAAATGTATTCATGTGCAGTGTAATGAATCACCATCTCTGAGCAATAGCATTTTTAGTGTGAGGGAACATCAATGAATTATTTGTTTGGGTCAAAGAAATTAGTGTTGTTTTCAACCCTGTCCAATTAGAATAATAATAATAATAATAAAAACTAAAGCTTCACAGAAATTAGGCCGGGTCCAGTAACTTTGCCCAACCTCCTGGAAAAATGACTACCTTTTGTCACTGAAGCATTTTCCATCCCTCAAGTTCATGTATTTTATGTAATGTGGTCCATGTGTAATAATGCATGACGTAGTAGATGGATATCCCCATTATATGAAAACATAAACCTGACGTTAAGAGATGTATATTACTGGACCAAAGTCATAATTGTTCTGCTGCCGTTCCCAGAACTAATGCTAGAAATTCAGTAGACAGATAAAGCATTCAACTGTTTCATTAAATATATTTCAGATACTTATGTTGAAAAGTATTCTGTGAAAAGTGGAAATCAATGCAGACGAGGGTCAAATGTAAACGGAAAACTGCATCCAGTACTAGGTAATGAAAAGGAATGTGACATACTTTAAAGGTTATACCCATATATCACTTCTGTTTTAGTTTTAATATAAAATATGCTAATCTGGCCCATGGTGGGAGATTGACTTGATTGAAGCCGTGAAATGGTATGTTTTATTGTGACATAAGTTGCTGTCACGAGGCACTCAATTTTAGATTTGATCTGATTACCTGCATAGATTTTTTTTGAAGCAGAATCCCCTTTGGATAATTGTGGAAATGTGTCCCACTGGATGTGCCAGTTTCTATTGTTGCATTGTGATATTTCTTGGTAGTAGATGTTTTGTTTACCCTGACAAGTATCTTTCCCCAATAGCTTTAGTATTGATTGAGCTGTAAAGTAAATTTATAGTGCTAATAGAGCAAGATTTGCTCAAAGATATTGCATTCTGTAATATGGAAATATCAATACCAGTCTTGAGGAGTCTTATGGATCTTTTGCTAATGTCTATACATTGTGAATTGTAACATGTTGTCGCTGTCATGACAACGCTTTTGTTAGTTGATGATCATAAGGACCATATTGTTTCCTCAAAGTACCAAATTGATTTTTTTTGTTTTATTCTCATCCATATTGCATACGTTTATGGTTTTAGGCTTACTGGGAGCATCATATTATTGCAGTTAAACGACTATACTAACCTTCAGTATTAAAAATTCCTGCAAATATCCTATATTTTTTAACATTTATTTATGAAGTAGCAAATCTATAATTGAGTTTCATTCAATACTTCAATATACACTTGAAAAAACCTTTGAACAAAGAGGAGCTTTGAGAAAAAGTGACAAATTATATGACATATCCACCAAAATAAACATTATATGGGCTTCCCCAAAGTGGATCATAATCATAGTAGTGTCCCAAAAGATGGTAATAGTCAAAAGTAACACAACAAAGACCCCTTTCATACCCCATCCCTAACCACATTTAGTCCCCAAGCACTCTTGTTAAACCACTTTCTTTTCCTCTAGAGGTCATAGGTTAGAAAATATGTTGACTCGTACTAAAGCTGGGCCTAGATTTGGAAAGCGAATTTGTTCAAAGCTCAACCCTTGTCTGTCAAAGGTTACTATACCATATCAGTGTATTTTCATTGTACATGTAACTACCACAGTCCTATCCTACATGACCTTTAGTCCCCATTCAGAATCTTTATGAGTGGCAGCTCTGGTATTTACCTATGGCAAAGTCCTTTGAATACCAGCAGGGGACTGTTAGTATCAGGCGTTGCTGTCATGTAGCTTCATGGGTGTCTCATCACACTGTCACTTCCTTCACTCTTTTCCTTCACTTTTTTGTTATTGTCCCTATACTGCAGACATTTTTATAACCGAGTAGCTTCAAACAAGGCCACTCATTTGTTTAATTTCGCCAGAGCTCTCTTTTTGTCCATTATAATCAAACTCTGGTTCTTTAGTGTCGGAGATAGGCTTTATAATATTACATTTCAGCTGGAGGAGTATTACATGAAAACATGAAACCTGATTTTTTTGGGGAGATCAAAGACACGTTTTTAAAGTGGAAAGCAGAGGTATGAAAGGTCCATTTTTGAGTCCTAGTGTTTGTGCAGATTCTACCATTTGTGATAATGAAAGCAATATAATGATGATACTAGATGGCATTTTAATTTCTATTAAAGCGTCCACCATTTGTTTTATAAACCTAATGTGTTCAGTGATGCTTATTTGATTGGGGCAATTACAATTGTGGCCGTGGAAGAGAGAAAAAGAGGAAAAAAAGAACTGTGTGCAGTAAGGAAATACCTTTTTTTAATACATGCAATGACTGGAGTGCAGAAACATGCCTGATAAAATTAATAACTGTGAAAGACAGATAAAAGGGAGTAAGTCACTCTTAGGCTGAGAAATTGAGTAATTTATTTAGCATTTAGTGGCATCTTGTAACTAGTCAGGGTTAATACTGTTTATTTTTTTAGAAAAATAGTGGTGAAGTGCAATTAGAGATTATTATTGATTGGCACAATGTCCTAGTTATCAATCTTACAAATGCAAGGCAGAATGCATTCTTGTATAGGTCATTCATTGTCCTTTGTCATTCAAGAAAAGCTACTAAGTCTGTCTTAATTTCAGGGTTAATAACATGAATCAGATTTCTTGTCCTCTGGAGGATTAAAGTTAAGACAAGATAATTGGTGAGCCATTTAAGTTTCAAGCTTTTTTTCAATATACTTTTTCATTGGGATCTATCTAAGTTGGTCAAATGTTCAAACAAGATTCATCGTTTTCTATCAGCTAATGTATCTTTATCTCTCCCCTGGCAATCTGCAATCCAATTGAGATCGTCTTAAATCATGTTTATCTCAGAGGCAATGTTGCACTTGCAGATCAGTCTTTTGGATTAGCATAATAACAAAGGATAGACTTTGCTTTAATTCCACTAACTCTTGACCAAGCTCCTTTTTTTCCTACTCATCTGTTGGTAACGGGAATTAACACTTTGTAACAACCATAATTTATGCTTAAAAAGGTTCATGCAATTGTTCCAGCATGAAACAAATGTGAAACAAATAATCAATAGTCAATTTCAGGGTAAGTTTACACTAGCATCATTTATTTGCTTAATAATTGTGTTGGTGAAATTGTTTCCAGTTCTGTTGGCTTCAGCAAAGTGCTCAGTATAGCAGCCATTGACCTTCGAAATTCTTAAGATGAAAAGAAGCAATAAAAATGCAGTTTGCCACTGCATGGTTAAGAATTGCAGTAATTTGAGGAATCCAAAAAGAATCAGCAGTGATGTGGGCCAGCACCTTAAATGTGTGCAGGCGTTTGCTTGTGAGAAAATGAGAGAAATGGAACAAAAAATGTGCACATCAACAGTCTGTGTGGCTGAATCTGTGGTACAGCATTGTGGCTTTCTCAAACAAACAAGTGGTGGAGCGTGCAAAAAGGACTTTCCAGCCACTAAAAGCAGCCACCACACCATTGATACACCTCCTTCCTCCTTTCAATGATTAAGTCAGAAATCATATGACACGCTCACTGAGATACACACACACACACATTGCAGTTCCTTATCTTATTCATCATTGGTTACGCATGGTGGTTTCCTAATTTTGCTCATGGCTGAATTTAAATAACTGCTATTTTCTATGCTTGTCACTGTTATTGACTGTTTTTTTGGGGGTGTGGGGGGTTACTGGTCCAACAAAAACCAGCGTTTAATTGACTTGAACTTTCATTGCTGCCACTTGGCATGACTGTGGAAATAGTATGTATAGCCATAAGCCCTTTGGCAATATTCTCTTATGGTTGTAGGGATTCTGGTGGCCCTTTGCGGTAATTCAGCGAGTCACATTTTAATCCCATTATCAGACAAATACAGACAACAACTAAACAACAGAGTGAGCTTGTTTTTTACACTGCTTTGGGGCATGTGGGCAAGCGGTGGGGGTCCAGTGGATAGGAAAAGGCAGGACCAGGTGACATCTGTGACCCAATATAACAGTGGCCATGCTCCATCTTCAGAGGGAAACTGGATGATTCAATTGGCTTCATTGTGCCAATGCTTACATGCACAGTATTAAATATGTATTCAAAAGAATCCACCTGAGCTTTATTTCACTATTCTATAAGGGAAAACTATTTTACAGTTAATGGAAAGGTTAAAACTCTGTTTAAGTTGTAAAATACTCCTGGGTTTGTTGGGGAGAAAATGGTGAAAGCTGTACCGCATGGTTCTGATTTTAAATTCAATGAAGCAGGCTAGCTTGAGCTCGGGATGAACATGATAATTGATTAAGATTGGCGTCTCTGTGGCTGACTGCTTAGGCATCTCTTCCTCTTCACAGTTCTGAGATTAAGGGGTCAAAATCAGGCGATGGCTTTTTGATGTGGAATTTGCATGTTCTTCTTGCCTTGAATGTTTTCAATTGCCTTCCAAAAAGATGCATTTGGAAACTGAAATATTTGTATGGTAAGTGGGAATGTTAATGGGAAATACATTTCTGCAATTTGTGCTCAGTGGTTGTTTGGGAATTGATCGATACTGACATTGCCGATACCAAAATTCATCATGATTTGACTCAACTTTGATTAAAAAACATTCTTTACAAGACTTTCGTGCATTATGCCATAGTGTGTGTGTATAGTGTGCAATTTATATAGTTTTTAATTCCGTTTAGAGTTGGACACTTGACTAATTATTTGCTTGGTCAAGAAACAAGACATTAGGGTTTAATAAAATGCCAGTATCTAAACTAATACCTAAGAGCTGACATCTTTAATAGCTATTGTATAGATTTTCCAGGTGACAAATGTTTGTCTTGGCACAGGACTACAGGTCTTGTTTTATGTTAAGTGATCAAGCCAACGGTTATTTTGGCATTAAATTGTAAATAGAATTACTGTAGGAAAGTTGTGTGGTTTGCTAAGAACCTGTAGGCAGGAAAGAAATTCACTTAAATTAACAGCATAGCTTTTTGATTTGATATGCATGTCCACTTGCAAGTAGATTACATCCTATCTGCATTCATATGTTCCATCTGAAATGGAAACATTGTAGAGCTCATGTGCTTCACTCAATCAAATGATTAATCTTTCTTGCGTTAACCACTTTACATATAGTCGCCAAAGCATGATCTGCCTGTCAAATTAACTGAAAATTAAAACAAAGCTTCAACTTTCACCTCATTTACTTCTAATTTCCCGTCAATTAAAAGATAATTCCTATAAAAAAGTAAGATGATATTGAATAGAACAAAATTACATGTCATTTATATTCCCATTTATTGTTTAGCACATATATACATGCACATACATATATAAGCACATGTATACATACACATACATATATAAGCACATATATACATACACATACATATATAAGCACATACATACATACATACACATACATATATATAAGCACATATATACATACATATATAAGCACATATATACATACACCTACATATATAAGCACATATATACATACACCTACATATATAAGCACATATATACATACAACTACATATATAAGCACATATATACATACACCTACATATATAAGCACATATATACATACACATACATCTATAAGCACATGTATACATACATATATAAAAGCACATATATACGTACACACAAATATAAGCACATATATACATACACATACATATATAAGCACATATATACATACACATACATATATAAGCACATATATACATACACATGCATATATATAAGCACATATATACATACACATACATATATACATACACATGAATGTACATAGGCCTAACCTCACCCTTTAAGCATAAATGAAGCCTATTATTACTTTATCTTTGTAATGACAAACACACATAGACAACCCACAAGCTGAGATCTGCAGTGTGCGAGGTGGCCGTCTGTTGCCACTGTTAGGTTCTTCTCTCCCACTGACCGTCCAGATGGACCTGATCTGATGGACAATTACTAGTGGCATTTAATCCTATTGACAATTCAGCTTTTTTAATACATACATAGATGTTGTTGAAATGTGAGACAAAGCGGAAGTACATAAATACCCATGGAAATAACACACAGCAAAGCCTGCTAATTAAATCCGAGACCTTTTGGCTTTTTTTCCACATGTGCTAACCAATACTTTTAACGTGTTGCCTTGGGAGATATGCAACAGTGTAATTTGAGAGTTAGCCAGCATTAGATTTGACTTGTGGGGTTTTCAAGCATGCTTAACAAGGCCTTGGTGCATTTTTGTTTTGGTTTGTAGATTTATTTGTTCCGAACTCGGGTCTAAGATAGCAAAGTCAATAATGTAGTCTTATAATTAGATTTTTTTTTCCTACTCCTAACATGATTATTCATTGTCATATTTTAGCTGCAGTTTTTGTTGGAAGAAGCCCACACGGTTGTAGTTGGATTCAATTTTGTTTGTTACTACTTGGAATAGCCAAAATGTGTCTCTTGTTTAAGTTTTTATGTTGGTCGATTCAGAGTTTTATATGATTTTATAAGGTGGTGGTAGTGTGGGCTGAATGCCAGAGGAGATTTTTAGATGGTGGTATCTATTTCAAGTTTGTAATAGGGCTCTTTATGCAATGTTTCATGATTTATAATTCAAATGCAACCTTAAAGGGTCAAACTCTCAAAATTTCCCTTCTATTATGATTTTTTCATCTATTTGGTCACCTGAACAGTTACTGGTAGATTTTCCAATAGTGTACATGCAATCAATCTCTTGATAATTATCCTCTTTTCCCCTTACTCTCTCAAGATTTCTTCACTGTTCCGAAAACCCCTTCTTCCCTTCTAGTTGTATCTCTTCTCGCCTGCCGCCATCATGCCTGTAGGCTTTAATCATCCCCGTTTCCGCTTGCCTTGTCACATTTGGCCTGCGTGCATGTCTGTCCGGGCCTCGTCACACACGCGCTACCCTCGCTTGGCTGACATCTCGACACACCGCTGAGGGCTTCTTATGTCCATGACACATACGCTGACCTGCTCCTTCGCTTCTTTAAGCTCTGACATCATCAAAGTGGGACGTGTTCATGCCTTGGGGACTGTTCGTGGTTAAATGTAATAGCAACCACATCTTTAAAAAGAGGAAGGCATAGATACGGAAGATATAGAGACTCTTTACTTAGCACTCTGTGAATATGACACTCAAAATTTCGACATGCCTACATACTGTAGAAAAAAATCCTCCCAAACTGTCTCTTGAAAACAGAGCAACGATATATATATAGAAGGTTTACAAACCTGTGTTCCGCTAATGTCAATTTTGAATTCCCCTCCTTTCAGGAAGAGAATCTACAGATCAGCACTATTTTTTTATCAGAGGCGATCACATACAAAAGATGGACATAAGCTCCCATGTGAACAAAAAAGTCCATCTTATCACAACCTTGATGAATAACTTATGAAAGCTCAAGGTTTTCCTTGATGAAAAATGGAGTCACGGTCTCCATCTGTTACTGTAAAACAATGTTATAGGTGATCTTGTACCCGGTGGGAGTGGGAGTCGCTGACAACTGCATACAAAGTGAGGCAAAGCACCTAAAGGCTCATTAAACAGAGCATTGGGGTTAAGGACAAATCTGCTTCATTTGTAATGACCATAACTGGAAGTCTTGTCTCACTGTATATGTTAGTGCAAGGAATTTACGTAGGCTGGATAAAGTGATTCTCAGTAGTCATTAGCAAACTGAAGATGCAAGACTTGAACCTCTCAAGAACATTCAGTCCCACCCTAATCCAACCATTCAGTACATTCCCATGAACTCTCAGTTATGTCAATTTAACCACAAGCATGACACAACAGCTAAACAATTACTCTCAAAGCATATGACCAGAGACGAGGATAATCAGTCTTTTCCCCTTAACATCGTAAAATAAAACCACAACAAAGTAATTAAACACTAATTGTTGACGTGGTCCCTAAACAATTTAGAGTTGAGTTTAGGTTTTGGGCCATGCTTACTTCTAGTCTGGTTTACAAAAATGTATATATTCTTTACAGATACGTATATTTGTAAAAGATGTAGTTAGATCTTCATTTTCCAGTAAAATGTGACTGTGTGTATTATGTTTTTAACTTTTTCTAGTCTCCTACGCTTAAAAAAAAAAACCTTCAATGGCACATTCCGTTTTTTTAATCAGATGTATGATGATAGTTATAATCAAAGGGTGCCAATTACTGTCTGGTTGAGCAGTTTCTGTTTTCTCATGGAGTTTTTTTTCTTCTAATTATTTTTTAAAATGTCACTCACTGATAGTTTCCCTTTGGTTGTTTGATGTAAAGGTGAGCCGAGCCTTTTCGTGATGCGATACTCCACAAGCAGTTTAGACCGCTGTGATTAGATCCTTTTTCCTCCTGCCGGTGATCTCTGGCCGACAGACCGTGTTGCTAGAAGAAAAATAGCAAAGAAGCCCATTAGGACGGGTCCACAGTGATCTATCCCGTTTGACAAGTGAGAGAACTGAGACCGTTGTGGGCGGGCGGTGCTCATTAATTCCTAGCCCGATGTTGGAGAGTCCAATCAAGGAGTTGTGCTGTGGGTTCATACAGCAAATTCTAACGTGCAAGATCTCCACACACCAAAAAGCTAGTCGAGCAAGGAAACAGGGTGTCCAAGTATGGGCACTGATGGATTCACTGCCTCAATTGATGGGTGCTTAGAGGAGAGTGAAATGGTATGGTGATAGATGGGTCAGAGGGCTAGGGAGCCGGTGGCTGACTATCAACAAGTTTCTGATAGTCTAAACCCGATATCCACTTTTGTTCAACATGCAACACCTCTACTTCAACCCTGATACTGCCCAGTCGTTTCCCATTGAAAGTTGAAACATAATTTGGCACTACCATCCCACTGAACGTTGTCCAATGCCTTTTACTAGACTAACTATCAAGAATACCACAAAATCTAATTGTAAACTTTCTTACAATGTCCCAGGAGACTGTTTTGCAAATAATATTCTAAAACGTCAAGTCTGATGTACTGCAAAGTACATTTATCGGTTTTAAAAATAGATCCCACACCACCTAAATCGCTGCTATCCCTTTTATTCAATTTAAAAAAGAGAGATTTTCTGTCATCTAATAGCAAAGCTGCTATAAACGCCCTCCTTCAAGTCTTTTTTTTCTTCTCTTATGTGACACTGTCATGCATAGTGCTTTCATTTTAACTCTGATTTTACATGGATTATACTTCCATGCTTCTCTTCTACAAGCGTCTGTATGTGAACTCATGACAAAGTGACAAATAGTGGTCTATCTTGTCACATGATACATAAGCCTTTGCTACATGTCGTAGTGCCAAATGACTGATCGCTGGACCTGTCATAGGCAAAAAAAGGAGGCCTCACTTTCTTCCAGGGGAAAGAAATGAATTCAGAGCAGGTTCTACTCGATCCATCAGAAGTGATGTAATGAATTCCAGGAGGCTGAGAATGCTAACAAGTTCATTATCCGAGCTGGGTTTAGAAGTAATTACCATTTTGCATCCAAAGCTATTGCAGACTGGGTCGTTCTTGTCAAATTAAGCTAAGTGTGAATATAGATAAATACTTGCATAGGGTGCACAAAGTGGGATTTGGTGACAGATATTGGTGCAGTTGTGTTTGTATTGTGGTGGTGCTGATGGTTGGAAATTTTGCTTTCCAGTCCAAAGACTGAATTTTATTTCTTAAACCTGTTCATGTTGTAAATGTAACCGGAATAATGCAGTTCTTATTGGCATCCCATGCTTGATCCGCAACATGGCATTTAGGAATTTTCATTGATTCTGCAAAATGTCAGTTAATTGACTCCTTGTTTTCCTCATCTGACGTTATCATTGACAGCAATTTCAATGTGAAAATATCATCTGATATCACATCAAGTGATTCACCAAAACTGTGTCATGTATCCTCAAGCTTGCTTATTTTAGTAGATTATTCATGCATCGAAGAATATCTGCAAAGAAGGGATGTATCGTATTTTGACATTTTAACTTAGCTGCAGGACTTTCCAACCAATATAGCCATACAGTAAAGAGTATTTTTGCAATGAATCCAGATCCGCTTAATGATAAATTTGTGGCTGTCAGCCCACAAATATCTGGGAACCAACTGTACACTACAATTATTCTTCCATAATCATTACTACTCGTTATTCAATGTGCAATGTACTAATGCTTCAGCAGCATAAAAAGGCAACATTATTTCTATAACCATGATAAATACTTCCCCTGCAGCTCTTATTAATACATACTAGCTAATATACTGCACAGTTGTAAAAATCCATACTGTTGCAACAAGTTTAAATGAAAATGTAAGGCTTTTTTCTCCTACTAATCATCATGGAAACTGATTGATAATTAAATTAGTAAACAAAAAAGGCAAAAAAGCATGCATTAGTCCATCCAGTGCACTTGAGTCATGATGTACACTTGCGTTCATGTGCAAGAAAGTTTGAAATCCAAATTGTGCGACAATATGGAAAACCTGCATGAGAATTATATCCCCATCTTTATGCCTATCGATTTAAAAATCCACTCCATTCTTAAAAAGGTTATGTTGGTGTTGTGTTAAAATGCAATCTGTTTTTTATTTTTATTACTCATGCCCCAGATTAAATATTAGCATTCTACTGTATCCATTGTTGACATTCTAACCTAATTAATTTAGCTTCCCAATTGAGGACACACAAATGTACTACAACATCAATACCCGTTCTAGAAGGAGCCGTTTCAAATGTGTGTAGTGTCTTCATGGTTAACACAGCGGACTGCAAATTATGCACTACAAAATGCATGATAAATTTAGCTCAGGCTAGACTGAGAAAGCAACCCCAAGAGTTGTGGTAGTGATCTGCCTCTCTGGACATTTGTAGTATATAAACCCAAAGATATGCCATCTCAAAGTATGCAATGAACTTCTGGCATATCCCTATTTTGAAGTTGTACTCTACTCTAGACCTTCACATTTAAAACTGGAATTTGCTTAATTCTTTGAACCAAATCATGCCCTATTGAAATTTTAAGACTCTGTGGAAATACATCCATGCTACTGGGCTTTTGGAATTTGCAATCACAAAGACATCTATTTTCTCTCAGAAATATGATACATGGGTGGCGGAGGGGGTGTGCAAATGAAGTAAATTTGTGAAGGGTGGAAATTTAGTTGCCAGGCAACTGTTGTTACTCTTCACCAGAAACCCTCAGGGTAAAAAGATCAGGAAAGAGGTGCTTGTGGGTGGGTGGGTGGGGGGTTTATGCCTTTGCAAAAGTGAGTACAAGAAGTCCTCAGGTCACAAGGTCCTTGACTTACAAGGTTTCTACTTTACGATATGCAATGCATCATCCGGTATTTTAATCGCACCACATTGTTTCAGTTTAGCCAGTCGCTTGTCTTCGTTTATGCATGGGGAACATGGCTGCCTTTTTTACCGTCCTATTTTCAAATTATAGCCCCATAGAAAGAAAAAAGCTTGGTCTTTGAGTGATGCTGGCAATTACCAAGGAAACGGGGCTTAACATAGAAAGATCGGAGAAAATAAATATTTACTACATAGTTGTCAGTCAGCTTTCCATTTTAGCAAGGACCAATATCAAAAGGACTTTAATAGACACATTTCCTGGAACCTACAAATTGTAGCCTTTTTTCTCCCCTAATGCAATTCACTATTTGCCTTGTCAGATTGGGATTTGGCATATTTTTTAATTTTAGAGCACCAGTTAATGGTATTTGTAAAGTTAAATCCATTTAGTGCATGTTTTCCTTAATGACTTTGACTGCATTGTGTTGCCTGCGGCTCAATCTTGAATGGTGGAGGGATGGCCCTAATTTGGGCTAATGGGTGAGTCAACCGTCATCATCATGTGTTCCTCGATGGACTAAAAAGACACACTGGCGTGCCTGTGACACAATGCATTGTGAATATGTGGGTTGACAATTGTAAAGGCAGAGTAGGCCTACTCAGTTACAGGTAGCAAAAATGTCAACAAAGAGGTTAATCTCTGGCTAACCTAATCAAATCGTTTGTCATCAGATTAGATTAAAGTGTTTAACCTTGCTTTGGGCGGCTGTCTGGTCAGAGTAGATGTGACTTTGTGACGCGTACGGCTATCAAAAAGCCGTGAAGTGATTATGCACGGTAAAGGACTGCAGCTTTATGTTCCAATCATCTTGAAAATAAAAGGTGCGCATATAACTTTGCAATGTGTGGTGGGTGTACTGGAGGACATTAAACTGTAGGTGGGTTGACAATGTGACGTCAGCAAAGGTTGAGGTAGTTGTTGTGGAGAGGCATCTGACTGCGGCCAGGCAAGAGTGCTGCAGTGGCTAGTTTACATTCCACAGTCGGCTATGCTTGAACAACCTCTGCTCCGCTTAGACATGCACACATTAATACATCCGCTCACGCCTGTATGCAGTATGCTATATACAGACACTGCATTCAATCATTATTTATTGCTTTTTAAAAAATAAAATCATCAACAAATGTCTGATTGGCCGGCATCGATCTTATTTGACATTGTATTCCGTCACCTATCAAATCCATAACTTACTTTGTCAGAATTCCCACCCCTTTTTTTTAGGTGCACCAAATGGTGTAAACTGATAAGTTGCTCTACACATTGAAAACAATGTTACAGCCAAGAACTGAAGTGGTAAAAGCCTATCCTTAATCCGAATATTTCAGACACAATTGCATTAGTAAACTCACTGTAAAACAAGTTTTTAGTTGCATGGTTTTGTTGTAAGGCAGCAAATTTGAAGTGTATAAAAATTATTATGTACTAAAGCAATCAGTTCATCTAAATGCATTGAGAGAAACCACCATGAATAGTGGGCTCAGTTGAAAGGGACACACACCAAATGTTGCTCCCTTTTGGTCCAATAAAAGGCTTGTCAGGCCCTTTAGTCACAGAGCTTACCCACATTGTGACCTAAAGTGATCATGTAGTTATGAATGAGTTTCATTCGCCTGTTGGCTGACCTGTCTTCACCGCTTAGCACCCACACATGACGTTACATCAGATACATGCCTTCAACAACAATGCAATTATTCCACTATTGATATTTTTTTTATGTCTGAGCAAAGATAGAGCTGTGAAGTATTCCTAAGAGAGCAGTTTACAACTGTACAAACAGCATAGACTTATCACCCCTTTCTTCCCATGAGACCTATTAGTAGAGGTGGGGGGGGGTGTGATCTTTGGGCGGCTTCACTAAGCTATGTGTAACCTGTCAAAGATCAACTACGTGATATGACTCAATTAAGGGAGTACTTCCGCCTGGTAACTGAGAGGTTCCGTGGATGATCTTTCCACTGTCAGAAACGGCAGTTTATTCAAACAGATGCTGCTTTTGTGTTTACATTCATTCATTATTAACACAACTTTCCAAATAACCCAAATAAGGTTACAGTTTAATAGCATTACTTGCTATATCCTACAGACACTCCGCCTCTGTTGAAAATCATCAATAAAAACACAACTCATGGAGTTTAGTGCAATGCTTCTTTTGGCATACTAATTAGTTCACGCTCGATGTCCCAAATAAATTAGAGCAATAGGTTCAGTAGATGCAGCTAATCCTGGGACTGGGATATTGACTGATTAAATGCTATGTCAACAACAATGCCGCCAAGATGTAATCCTCTACAATTTAGACAACTGAAAATCAATGAAAAGACTGATCAGAAATTGACCTCAGTATTTTACTTTGTTTCCAATATTGACTGCTAACAAGAGGACTTGGAGTCCATTCCTGTAGAACTTTAGTTGTATTACAATGATGGTATTTTTCAGACGATAACCCACTACTTAGGCTTGTTTTGTATACAGTCCCTTCTGTAATCATTCCTAGTGAAATCATCTGCATGAACGTGACACATGGTAATAAGAGCAGGCAAGTATCCCGCTTGGCAGTTGCAAGAAAACCACCTGTTTGTTCACACATGGCTATCTCCATGGGGTGTTAATTCAAAGCAAATCCCATCACCCTTTGTCCCCCCACAAACTGTAGTTAAAAGGACATGAAACCCAGCATGTTCACTTTCTTTTTTCCCAGGAGTAAGATTATAATGACAATGCACCATTATAGGTCCAGCAGGAGTCCGGGACACCAAATTACTGTTTCTGCTTCCACTGTTTTCCGTGAAGTATCTTTCTTTGTTAGTTAAGGGATAAAGTAGCCGCAGACATCTTTGCTCTCTGCTTGGCAGCCAGCAGTAATGACCAAGCTGTATGGATCTAGGCAACTGGGCCAAGCCGTTTGGCAGGCTGGCTCCTCTGTGCCGGTCTTCGGCTCACAGATAGGAAAAGGAATAAGACCGAACACCACAGAAGACACACAGAAAAGATAGGATCAAAACCGTGAATACCCTGAATAGAAAAAGGCAGATTTAGGAGGATGGGATTTGTTGAGGCTTGTGCACAATTTTAAGATCATTTATTTAAAGATGCAAGCATCGTTAAATTTCAAATAGAATATCAAAAGGTAATGGGAACGGCATTCAGATGAATGCCTTTGTCATCAAGAAAAGTGGAATCTAAAAGTTTATACCTTTCTGATCTGACTATGTAGGATGGGACTTTTCTACAGTTCATCACAACTGTCTAAAGGGACTATGATTATTTGGCTATCCTCTCCCTCGTTCTGAGATGCATGGCTCCGAGTGTAATGTTGTGTAAAGACTTGCAATCAACATGTGCAGCCAATGCGAGCAGGCACTCCCACCACTGCCTGGGTCGCCTGCCAAGTCCGCCCACATTACCTCTCGTCTGCTCAGCCACCCCCACTTCGTTTTGCTCTTTAAAAGAGCCATCTTTCATCCAGACTATTGATGCAGACCCAGCTGATACAGCAGTACTTGACTGGAACTTGGGCCTTAGTGTCCATACACGTCAAAAAGCAAAGAGGAGTATCTCTTCCTCTCTGAACCAGAAGAATATTTTCTTCTGGATCAAGCCAAAAGCAGTTGTAATTGGTGCATTTTCAAGACATCTGCTGTTTTGTTCTGTATTTGCAGCTTGTCCCTAAGGGCTAGTGTGTTGTTTATGCCACCACCCTACAAAAGCTTCTGCAAATGATGATAAACCACAGCTTGAAGATCCTCGATTTTGATAAAATTCCAGTGTTCCGGAGCAGTCTTGTCTTCGTTATCTCTAGTGACCACGCACAAATGCAAGTAGATCAAAGAAATTATACATCCTAAGATTGACGTCATCTGTTAAATCCTTATGTTACGGCTCTCTTTTGAAATAATCTCACAACATATGGAATTTACTTCTGTTAAATCCTTCTCGCTTGGCAAACCATGACATAGGCCTTTTATCCTAAATTTGATTCCTTTATGCCACGTTTTACAAGAATTGTAGATTTATCACACGCCAATGGAACATGCAGCTAGCCCTAGGTATTTTGTTAAGCATTGCAATTTAAACCTCCCCACACCAACATTAACTAGTTGGGTGCCTTTCTGGTAAGGAATATCCTGTCCTCAATGATAGGTGTCCATCATTTTTCTTTGACTGGACACCTGACAGTTGTTCATGTCATTCTGTTTCACATTCAAAAGACTAGGACAGGCGAGAAGGAAAGCTTTGCTGCAACAAAAGTATGCTGAGCAAGCAGCAACCCTGGGAACGATTGATGGACTATTCTGTCTAGACTACTGTCAGAACATGGTGCATAAGGACAGCCAACAGGACACACACACACACAGCTTCTGTAGGGAAGTCTTGGCATGTACTTCTTTATTGATTAATCGATTAGAGGTTGGACAGGACCCCCTTGGTCCCTTTCCTTCTTAATTCTTCATCTCTCCAAGACATTTACACAGTTCTAAGCTTCCAACTTTGTTGGAGAAGTTAAGAGAAGACGCTTTTGTTTTCTGTTATATTATATTTTTCTAAGTTTGTTGCTGATGCGCTCTTTGACTACAAATCTTGTCAGCTGCTCAGTGACCTACATTCCATCATGTAATTTTGGAGGAATTAACAAAACTTGAAGTTAGGGAAATTCTAGTGCTGGGGAAAGCCGAGAATTCAATTCTAGCTGTTCTTAGAAAGTGGTTGTCTTTATATTCACAATTTGATACTTTTTTTAAGAGTGACATTTTTGGTTGGAATTACAGTGTGAAGTTGTCCCCTAACATGGCCTGGGAAAATATTTTTATTTCATTTACAGTTGATGAATCCAATGGATGTTTAGTATTATTAATATCATTATTTAATGTTAATTTAATGAGCAGCAGTTCCTGTTTATTAGCTGTCTATGTGGAGCAAAGAGATGCACTGATAGTACTGTGTACTGTTTGTTACATTTAGGAATGTCAATATGCAAGAATACCCTCCAGAGAAAATTTAAGAAAATACATTCTTTGCCCAGACCCCACTTGCCGATTGTCTTATTTTTATTTAATAGAACATGACTTCCACGGAAGGTTAAACGAGAGAGAGAGAGGGAGTAAGAAACCAAGTCTGGACTGAAGATTGTGTCAGTTTCTCTTATACTAACAACGCCCCATTTTGTATTTTCAAGCCAGCCAAGGATAAGTAGTAGTGAGTGATGATCATGTCCCTCCAGCAAAGCAGAAAACCGCCGGTCTGCTGACAGGACTCTTTTGCCACAACAGATTAAACTTTTATTGTAGTGGTCAAAAGAGATTATGGCAGCTGCCACTGCATCTTGCGAAGTAATAGCACTTCCACATTGAGCTTCATACAGCAAGCAACCTTTACACAAGCCCTACAATGGCTAGAAAACAACCTGGGTTA
Source organism: Stigmatopora nigra (assembly GCF_051989575.1). Lineage (NCBI taxonomy): Eukaryota > Metazoa > Chordata > Actinopteri > Syngnathiformes > Syngnathidae > Stigmatopora > Stigmatopora nigra. The sequence goes on along the minus strand of NC_135509.1, from coordinate 3,498,232 downwards.
GGGCGGGGGGGGGGGGGGGTCCAATGGGCTTTATGGCAATGAGTGGAAAATGGAGAAGTCAAGCGAACAAATGTGAAGGCCCAAAGTTCAAAACTAAATCATGACAGGGACAATGTGGTTTGTTTGTGTTGTGCAGGTGAAGTAGGCTCACTACTCTGTACGAAATTCTCTCTTATGGTTGAGATATTTGTATGGCAGCGACATAAAGTGCTTCAGTCCTCTGACATTTGTCAATTTTATTAACCTGAACCGCAGGACTTTCTATTCATATTGTATGACAAGTCAGTTATTGATCAGTTTTCCCTAAGAGACTTCCCTAATCAAAAGTCAAAGTCAGTCTATGGCAAATTACTATGGACTGCTGTAAAAAATTTCTATTAAAATTAATCACCATTGCCCACTAAAATCCCAACAATGTTAAGTAATAACCTATCATTAAGAGGGAGTATTTGAACATTTCCTAAACACCCTGCCCAAATGTGAAGCAATCAAATAGCAAAAGCTTACCAAAGTCGTTTCGAAGGATTTCCCAACGGGTCTGGGCTTAAAAAAAGAAGAGAAATGAAGCCCTAACAAATATTTCCAAAGATGAGCAAATGGGAAATGATGGTGTGAGGGAGCAAGTGAGCGGAATTAAGGGGAAGTGAGGGACAACAGCGGCAAAGGCATGAAGGTACTGTCAGGCAGGCGCACAGGTACAGAGGCAGCCATCTCAGCATGTCAATAATTTATCTCATAGTTTCCATTTATATTTATTCATAGCAGTAGCTGTTCACTAGAGGATGAATAACGAGCAATTATACATTGGGTATTTTTCAGTCTCAATTTAGTAAATTCTCTCGTAACCGCATATTTTGGAAGAAACTTGAAGGGACAAAGTCACATTCTTACTTTGGAAATGTCACATTTTTAAGCAGCCTTAAGGGAAAGGTCTTATATAAGGATTTTATATATCTGGTAGTTCTTTTAATCAAAATTTGGACAGAAGGGGGACATAGTGTTTACATCCAGATTATTTTTCTACTCTGCTGGGAGAAAGCAAGAATTTAAGAGTGACCGTAAAATAAATTGATATGTCACTTTGCGCTGTGGGATTTTTGAGGTCACAGAGTAAAGGCACTAAGGTTCAAAGACAAAGGGTTGAGTGCAATGTAGCACGAAATGATGAATCGATGGGGGCTATGTTACGCCGTTGTATAAAAGTGCTTCTCTGTATTCGTCAGTACTCCGATCCCTCGAGGAATACTCTTTACCTATCCCGCCTGCTGCCTTGGTTTCTACAGCCACCATCTTTCTTCCAATTAATACCTCCGTGGCACCCACATTACCTACTACACACATTATTTTGACCCTCTTTTTCCCTATAGTGTCTTGCCTCCCTGGATATTCTGAGTCACCCACCTCCTGCGTTCATCTCCTCTGTCAAAGACAAAGAGAGAATGGGCGAGATAGCGAGAGGCACCACCTTGGCTCTTATTCGTTGGGGATATTTTTTTTTCTCCGTCAGCCAGGGTATAATAGGAGTCAACCGCACATCGTAAATTCTGGGATAGAAGATGAGTGAGGTGAAAAAGAAAGCATTTTAAGAGCTTGGTTGAGCCAGGGTGTTTTATTAGGAGTTTATTGTAGGAGAATAGGAGGAGTTTTTTTGTCACTCTCAATTTTGGGGAAATTGGTAATCAAACTTGGAGACAAACAAACAGTCAGGTGAGGGAGTACTGTGAACATGGACTGCTTTAAAGAGGCTATTTGTTTACTGTCTGGAAATGCTTGTTGATTAATAGAAACAATTGAAATGGAGGGATGTGCGTCACTTGGCTGAGGCCAACAGAGGTGCTGTTTTATTTGGCATTGGATGGATGTGTTTCAAATTATAATTAACATTCTGAAGAAATGTGGCTTATATTTGACAATACAAATATGCATAGCGATATTTCCCTTATTAAATGTAATGAACAACCCCTCATATTTTCCATTGAGAATTACATTGTTGGAAGTTGGAGTACTAAAGGTCTTGTCTGCAGTCCATAGAAATGCAATCTGCTTTTCCAGCTATTTACAATGACATGATAGCACATAAAATCATTCACTACAACTTTAAATACTCATTCGTTCAATAAACAGTGGGCAATGTGGATAATATAATATACACCGCAAAATATAACACATGGCCTTTCCTGCTTACTGACAAGTACTGCACACTATTTCATCTCAATTACTTTGAGATATAATTATTGAATTTCAAAATAGATGCTATGATTATTAATCACCGCCGATGCAACTTGTGATTTAACATCATTTGGCGTTATCCTTCTTTATACTTCTGCGACTGCCAGTCGTCATCTATCACTATGTCTCTTGGTGTATTTCATCACCAATTAAACATCTCCAGATACTCAGGGACGGTTGGCGCATGCTCTGCCAGGTTATGACAGAGCCTCCCTGACAAGCCTAACTCACAAACTCATCCCAGGCACTCCCTGCCGGTAAAGGTCAGCCATCAATGGGATTCATTCCAAGGAACAGAGAGCAGAACTAGCAGAAGTATGTGTGTGTGTGTGTGTGAGCTTGTGTGTAATATACCTCCAATAGATGGATATCCCAGACATTTTTACAGAGATAATAATGATGGCCAAGGTTCTTTGTGATATTGGCTTTCCTCAAAAATGGTGTTTTTCAACACTGCTGCGTAGAAAATAAATGATCATTTTTCAAATGACACTCCCTCCCTATAAATTCTCAGCTGCAGCTGCTCGAACGAAATAGACTCCTTTTTTCTCTCCTTCCCTATGCCACAAACACACGCTCAACCCAATGCAGAGCCAGTTCATCACCCTTACTGACACAGCAAATTTAAATTGCCGACCTTGACATGTCTCGGCACTGGGATCCACCTTCACTCATCATGAGGCATCTTAGGATGGCAGGTGAGGCCATTGCACAGGCCCACATTTTTTATTTGGACATAAATTTCCATGAAAAAACAAGAATGATCGATGCTTTTTTAAATTTTTACTGCTGATCATATGTCTTTCGGTTCTAATTAGAAACTTGTTTGCATAAACCATTACCACTAACTTTCCTCTCACTAATTTGTTTATGTGATTTTTATGGGTTGGTGTTTCTATCTTTGTCAGCATATATTTTAAAGTGAGAACCTTGGAGAGGAAGCAGAGTTATTTACCGCCATATTTGATGCCAAACTGGATCCAGTCAGTGCTTGCTGAAATAG